>NW_025960926.1:0-43675 GCF_023159225.1 Perognathus longimembris pacificus | reverse complement strand
ATATCTCCACTGAGATTAAGAAAAGCAGTAGCTTAATAAATTATGTACTTCCTGGTATGGTTACTGTACTGGTAACTCCCCAAAAGAGTCTGGATTGTGGTGAGGGAACAGAGAAAAAAGCTCATTTAGGACCTGCATTTACGAAGGGGGTAGGCAGCTGTATATCAGGGAGTAAACCTTCTGAGAATAAAAACAGCTGGAGCTTGTTAAGGTAATTACACAGGGGAAAGGATAATGTACTGGGAACTCCTCAGAAGAATCTCATTTGTGGTGAGGGGGAGAGAGATAAAAGGTCATTTAGGAACGACATGAACATGCTGCGTACCTAGCTGTTTATCAGTAAACATCTCCAATGAGATTAAGAAAAGCAGTAGCTTAATAAATTGAGTACTTCCTGGTATGTATACTGTACTGGTAAATCCCCAAAAGAATCTGGATTGTGGTGAAGGAACAGAGAAAAAAGCTCATTTAGGACCTGCACTTACGAAGGGGGTAGGCAGCAGTATATCAGGGAGTAAACCTTCTGAGAATAAAAAAAGCTGGAGCTTGTTAAGGTAATTACACAAGGGAAAGGATAAAGTACTGGGAACTCCTCAGAAGAATCTGATTTGTGGTGAGGGGGAGAGAGATAAAAGCTCATTTAGGAACGACATGAACATGCTGCGTAGGTAGCTGTTTATCAGTAAATATCTCCACTGAGATTAAGAAAAGCAGTATCTTAATAAATTAAGTACTTCCTGTTATGGTTCCTGTACTGGTAACTCACCCAAACAATCTGGATTGTGGTGAGGGAAAAGAGAAAAAAGCTCATTTAGGACCTGCACTTACGAAGGGGGTAGGCAGCTGTATATCATGGAGTAAACCTTCTGAGAATAAAAACAGCTGGAGCTTGTTAAGGTAATTACACAGGGGAAAGGATAATGTACTGGGAACTCCTCAGAAGAATCTGATTTGTGGTGAGGGGAGAGAGATCAAAGCTCATTTAGGAACGACATGAACATGCTGCATACGTAGCTGTTTATCAGTAAATATCTCCACTGAGATTAAGAAAAGCAGTAGCTTAATAAATTATGTACTTCCTGGTATGGTTACTGTACTGGTAACTCCCCAAAAGAGTCTGGATTGTGGTGAGGGAACAGAGAAAAAAGCTCATTTAGGACCTGCATTTACGAAGGGGGTAGGCAGCTGTATATCAGGGAGTAAACCTTCTGAGAATAAAAACAGCTGGAGCTTGTTAAGGTAATTACACAGGGGAAAGGATAATGTACTGGGAACTCCTCAGAAGAATCTGATTTGTGGTGAGGGGAGAGAGATAAAAGCTCATTTAGGAACGACATGAACATGCTGCGTACGTAGCTGTTTATCAGTAAATATCTCCACTGAGATTAAGAAAAGCAGTAGCTTAATAAATTAAGTACTTCCTGGTGTGGTTACTGTACTGGTAACTCCCCAAAAGAATCTGGATTGTGGTGAGGGAACAGAGAAAAAAGCTCATTTAGGACCTGCACTTACGAAGGGGGTAGGCAGCTGTATATCAGGGAGTAAAGCTTCTGAGAATAAAAACAGCTGGAGCTTGTTAAGGTAATTACACAGGCGAAAGGATAATGTACTGGGAACTCCTCAGAAGAATCTGATTTGTGGTGAGGATAGAGAGATAAAAGCTCATTTAGGAACGACATGAACATGCTGCGTAGATAGCTGTTTATCAGTAAATATCTCCACTGAGATTAAGAAAAGCAGTAGCTTAATAAATTATGTACTTCCTGGTATGGTTACTATACTGGTAACTCCCCAACGGAATCTGGATTGTGGTGAGGGAACAGAGAAAAAGCTCATTTAGGACCTGCACTTACGAAGGGGGTAGGCAGCTGTATATCAGGGAGTAAACCTTCTGAGAATAAAAACAGCTGGAGCTTGTTAAGGTAATTACACAGGGGAAAGGATAATGTACTGGGAACTCCTCAGAAGAATCTGATTTGTGGTGAGGGGAGAGAGATAAAAGCTCATTTAGGAACGACATGAACATGCTGCGTAGGTAGCTGTTTATCAGTAAATATCTCCACTGAGATTAAGAAAAGCAGTACCTTAATAAATTAAGTACTTCCTGGTGTGGTTACTGTACTGGTAACTCCCCAAAAGAATCTGGATTGTGGTGAGGGAACAGAGAAAAAAGGTCATTTATGACCTGCACTTACGAAGGGGGTAGGCAGCTGTATATCAGTGAGTAAAGCTTCTGAGAATAAAAACAGCTGGAGCTTGTTAAGGTAATTACACAGGCGAAAGGATAATGTACTGGGAACTCCTCAGAAGAATCTGATTTGTGGTGAGGGGAGAGAGATAAAAGCTCATTTAGGAACGACATGAACATGCTGCGTAGGTAGCTGTTTATCAGTAAATATCTCCACTGACATTAAGAAAAGCAGTAGCTTAATAAATTAAGTACTTCCTGGTATGGTTACTGTACTGGTAACTCCCCAAAGGAATCTGGATTGTGGTGAGGGAACAGTGAAAAAGCTCATTTAGGACCTGCACTTACGAAGGGGGTAGGCAGCTGTATATCAGGGAGTAAACCTTCTGAGAATAAAAACAGCTGGAGCTTGTTAAGGTAATTACACAGGGGAAAGGATAATGTACTGGGAACTCCTCAGAAGAATCTGATTTGTGGTGAGGGGAGAGAGATAAAAGCTCATTTAGGAACGACATGAACATGCTGCGTACGTAGCTGTTTATCAGTAAATATCTCCACTGAGATTAAGAAAAGCAGTAGCTTAATAAACTAAGTACTTGCTGGTATGGTTACTGTAATGGTAACTCCCCAAAAGAATCTGGATTGTGGTGAGGGAACAGAGAAAAAAGCTCATTTAGGACCTGCACTTACGAGAGGGGTAGGCAGTTGTATATCAGGGAGTAAACCTTCTGAGAATAAAAACAGCTGGAGCTTGTTAAGGTAATTACACAGGGGAAAGGATAATGTACTGGGAACTCCTCAGAAGAATCTGATTTGTGGTGAGGGGAGAGAGATCAAAGCTCATTTAGGAACGACATGAACATGCTGCGTACGTAGCTGTTTATCAGTAAATATCTCCACTGAGATTAAGAAAAGCAGTAGCTTAATAAATTATGTACTTCCTGGAATGGTTACTGTACTGGTAACTCCCCAAAAGAATCTGGATTGTGGTGAAGGAATAGAGAAAAAAGCTCATATAGGACCTGCAATTACGAGGGGGTAGGCAGCTGTATATCAGGGAGCAAACCTTCTGAGAATAAAAAAAGCTGGAGCTTGTGAAGGTAATTAACAGGGGAAAGGATAATGTACTGGGAACTCCTCAGAAGAATCTGATTTGTGGTGAGGGGAGAGAGATAAAAGCTCATTTAGGAACGACATGAACATGCTGCGGAGGTAGCTGTTTATCAGTAAATATCTCCACTGAGATTAAGAAAAGCAGTAGTTTAATAAATTAAGTACTTCCTGGTATGGTTACTGTACTGGTAACTCCCCAAAAGAATCTGGATTGTGGTGAGGGAACAGAGAAAAAAGCTCATTAAGGACCTGCACTTACGAAGGGGGTAGGCAGCTGTATATCAGTGAGTAAACCTTCTGAGAATAAAAACAGCTGGAGCTTGTTAAGGTAATTACACAGGGGAAAGGATAATGTATTGGGAACTCCTCGGAAGAATCTGATTAGTGGTGAGGGGAGAGAGATAAAAGCTCATTTAGGAACGACATGAAAATGCTGCACAGGTAGCTGTTTTTCAGTAAATATCTCCACTGAGATTTAGAAAAGCAATAGCTTAATAAATTAAGTACTTTCTGGCATGGTTACTGTACTAGTAACTCCCCAAAGTATCTGGATTGTGGTGAGGGAACAGAAAAAAAAGCTCATTTAGAACCTGCACTTACGAAGGGGGTAGGCAGCAGTATATCAGGGAATATTCCTTCTGAGAATAAAAACAGCTGGAGCTTTTTAAGGTAATTACACAGGGGAAAGGATAATGTACTGGTAACTCCTCAGAAGAATCTGATTTGTGGTGAGGGGAGAGAGATAAAAGCTCATTTAGGAACGACATGCACATGCTGCGTAGGTAGGTGTTTTTCAGTAAATATCTCCACTGAGATTAAGAAAAACAGTAGCTTAATAAATTAAGTACTTCCTGGTATGGTTACTGTACTGGTAACTCCCCAAAAGAATCTGGATTGTGGTGAGAGAACAGAGAAAAAAGCTCATTTAGAACCTGAACTTACGAAGGGGGTAGGCAGCTGTATATCAGGGAGTAAACCTTCTGAGAATAAAAACAGCTGGAGCTTGTTAAGGTAATTACACAGGGGAAAGGATAATGTACTGGGAACTCCTCAAAAGAATCTGATTTGTGGTGAGGGGAGAGAGGTAAAAGCTAATTTAGGAAAGACAAGAACATGCGGCGTAGGTAGCTGTTTATCAGTAAATATCTCCACTGAGATTAAGAAAAGCAATAGCTTAATAAATTAAGTACTTCCTGGCATGGTTACTGTACTAGTAACTCCCCAAAAGAATCTGGATTGTGGTGAGGGAACAGAGAAAAAGGCTCATTTAGGGCCTGCACTTACGAAGGGGATAGGCAGCTGTATATCAGGGAGTATCCCTTCTGAGTATAAAAACAGGTGGAGCTTGTTAAGGTAATTACACAGGGGAAAGGATAATGTACTGGGAACTCCTCAGAAGAATCTGATTTGTGATGAGGGGAGTGAGATAAAAGCTCATTTAAGAATGACATGAAAATGATGCATAGGTAGTTATTTATCAGTAAATATCTCCACTGAGATTAAGAACAGCAGTAGCTTAATAAATTAAGTACTTCCTGGTATGGTTACTGTACTGGTAACTCCCCAAAAGAATCTGGATTTTGGTGAGGGAACAGAGAAAAAAGCTCATTTAGGACCTGCATTTACGAAGGGAGTATGCAGCTGTATATCAGGGAGTATCCCTTCTGGGAATAAAAACAACTGGAGCTTGTTAAGGTAATTACACAGGGGAAAGTATATTGTACTGGGAACTCCTCAGAAGAATCTGATTTGTGGTGAGGGGAGAGAAATAAAATCTCATTTAAGAACGACATGAAAATGCTGCGTAGGTAGCTGCTTATCAGTAAATATCTCCAATGAGATTAAGAAAAGCAGTAGCTTAATAAATCAAGTACTTCCTGGTATGGTTACTGTACTGGTAACTTCCCAAAAGAATCTGGATTGTGGTGAGGGAACAGAGAAAAAAGCTCATTTAGGACCTGCACTTACGAAGGGTGTAGGCAGCTGTATATCAGGGATTATCCATTCTGAGAATAAAAAGAGGTGGAGCTTATTAAGGTAATTACACAGGGGAAAGGATAATGTACTGGGAACTCCTCAGAAGAATCTGATTTGTGGTGAGGGGAGAGAGATAAAAGCTCATTTAGGAACGACATGAACATGCTGCGTAGGTAGCTGTTTATCAGTAAATGTCTCCACTGAGATTCAGAAAAGCAGTAGCTTAATAAATTAAGTACTTCCTGGTATGGTTACTGTACTGGAAACTCCCCAAAAGAATCTGGATTATGGTGAGGGAACAGAGAAAAAAGCTCATTTAGGACCTGCACTTACGAAGGGGGTAGGCAGCAGTATATCAGGGAGTAAACCTTCTGAGAATAAAAACAGCTGGAGCTTGCTAAGGTAATTACACAGGGGAAAGGATAATGTACTGGGATCTCCTCAGAAGAATCTGATTTGTGGTGAGGGGAGAGAGATAAAAGCTCATTTAGGAACGACATGAACATGCTGCGTAGGTAGCTGTTTATCAGTAAATATCTCCACTGAGATTAAGAAAAGTAGTAGATTAATGAATTAAGTACTTCCTGGTATGGTTATTGTACTGGTAACTCCCCAAAAGAATCTGGATTGTGGTGAGCGAACAGAGAAAAAAGCAAAATTAAGACCTGCACTTACGAAGGGGTTAGGCAGCTGTATATCAGGGAGTAAACCTTCTGAGAATAAAAACAGCTGGAGCTTGTTAAGGTAATTACACAGGGGAAACGATAATGCACTGGGAACTGCTCAGAAGAATCTGATTTGTGGTGAGGGGACAGAGATAAAAGCTCATTTAGGAACGACATGAACATGCTGCGTAGGTAGCTGTTTATCAGTAAATATCTCCACTGAGATTAAGAAAAGCAGTAGCATAAAAAATTAAGTACTTCCTGGTATGGTTACTGTACTGGTAACTCCCCAAAAGAATCTGGATTGTGGTGAGGGAACAGAGAAAAAAGCTCATTTAGGTCCTGCACTTACTAAGGGGGTAGGCAGCTGTATATCAGTGAGTAAACCTTCTGAGAATAAAAACAGCTGGAGCTTGTTAAGGTAATTACACAGGGGAAAGGATAATGTACTGGGAACTCCTCAGAAGAATCTGATTTGTGGTGAGGGGAGAGAGATAAAAGCTCATTTAGGAACGACATGAACATGCTGCATAGGTAGCTGTTTATCAGTAAATATCTCCACTGAGATTAAGAAAAGCATTATCTTGATAAATAAAGTACTTCCTGGTATGGTTACTGTACTGGTAACTCCCTAAAAGAATCTGGATTGTGGTGAGGGAACAGAGAAAAAAGCTCATTTAGGACCTGCACTTACGAAGGGGGTAGGCAGCTGTATATCAGTGAGTAAACCTTCTGAGAATAAAAACAGCTGGAGCTTGTTAAGGTAATTACACAGGGGAAAGGATAATGTACTGGGAACTCCTCAGGAGAATCTGATTTGTGGTGAGGGGAGAGAGATAAAAGCTCATTTAGGAACGACATGAACATGCTGCGTAGGTAGCTGTTTATCAGTAAATATCTCCACTGAGATTAAGAAAAGCAGTAGCTTAATAAATTAAGTACTTCCTGGTATGGGTACTGTACTGGTAACTCCCCAAAAGAATCTGGATTGTGGTGAGGGAACAGAGAAAAAAGCTCATTTAGGACCTGCACTTACGAAGGTGGTAGGCAGCTGTATATCAGGGAGTAAACCTTCTGAGAATAAAAACAGCTGGAGCTTGTTAAGGTAATTACACAGGGGAAAGGATAATGTACTGGGAACTCCTCAGAAGAATCTGATTTGTGGTGAGGGGAGAGAGATAAAAGCTCATTTAGGAACGACATGAACATGCTGCATGCGTAGCTGTTTATCAGTAAATATCTCCAATGATATTAAGAACAGCAGTAGCTTAATAAATTAAGTACTTCCTGGTATGGTTACTGTACTGGTAACTCCCCAAAAGAATCTGGATTATGGTGAGGGAACAGAGAAAAAAGCTCATTTAGGACCTGCACTTACGAAGGGGGTAGGCAGCAGTATATCAGGGAGTAAACCTTCTGAGAAAAAAAACAGCTGGAGCTTGCTAAGGTAATTACACAGGGGAAACGATAATGTACTGGGATCTCCTCAGAAGAATCTGATTTGTGGTGAGGGGAGAGAGATAAAAGCTCATTTAGGAACGACATGAACATGCTGCGTAGGTAGCGGTTTATCAATAAATATCTCCACTGAGATTAAGAAAAGTAGTAGATTAATGAATTAAGTACTTCCTGGTATGGTTATTGTACTGGTAACTCCCCAAAAGAATCTGGATTGTGGTGAGCGAACAGAGAAAAAAGCAAAATTAAGACCTACACTTACGAAGGGGTTAGGCAGCTGTATATCAGGAAGTAAACCTTCTGAGAATAAAAACAGCTGGAGCTTGTTAAGGTAATTACACAGGGGAAACGATAATGCACTGGGAACTCCTCAGAAGAATCTGATTTGTGGTGAGGGGAGAGAGATAAAAGCTCATTTAGGAACGACATGAACATCCTGCGTAGGTAGCTGTTTATCAGTAAATATCTCCACTGAGATTAAGAAAAGTAGTAGATTAATGAAGTAAGTACTTCCTGGTATGGTTATTGTACAGGTAACTCCCCAAAAGAATCTGGAATGTGGTGAGCGAACAGAGAAAAAAGCAAAATAAAGACCTGCACTTACGAAGGGGTTAGGCAGCTGTATATCAGGGAGTAAACCTTCTGAGAATAAAAACAGCTGGAGCTTGTTAAGGTAATTACACAGGGGAAACGATAATGCACTGGGAACTGCTCAGAAGAATCTGATTTGTGGTGAGGGGAGAGAGATAAAAGCTCATTTAGGAACGACATGAACATGCTGCGTAGGTAGCTGTTTATCAGTAAATATCTCCACTGAGATTAAGAAAAGCAGTAGCATAATAAATTAAGTACTTCCTGGTATGGTTACTGTACTGGTAACTCCCCAAAAGAATCTGGATTGTGGTGAGGGAACAGAGAATAAAGCTCATTTAGGGCCTGCACTTACGAAGGGGGTAGGCAGCAGTATATCAGGGAGTAAACCTTCTGAGAATAAAAACAGCTGGAGCTTGCTAAGGTAATTACACAGGGGAAAGGATAAGGTAATGGAAACTCCTCAGAAGATTCTGATTTGTGGTGAGGGGAGAGAGATAAAAGCTCATTTAGGAACGACATGAACATGCTGCATGCGTAGCTGTTTATCAGTAAATATCTCCACTGATATTAAGAAATGCAGTAGCTTAATAAATTAAGTACTTCCTGGTATGGTTACTGTACTGGTAACTCCCCAAAAGAATCTGGATTATGGTGAGGGAACAGAGAAAAAAGCTCATTTAGGACCTGCACTTACGAAGGGGGTAGGCAGCTGTATATCAGGGAGTAAACCTTCTGAGAATAAAAACAGCTGGAGCTTGTTAAGGTAATTACACAGGAGAAAGGATAATGCACTGGGAACTGCTCAGAAGAATCTGATTTGTGGTGAGGGGAGACAGATAAAAGCTCATTTATGAACGACATGAACATGCTGCGTAGGTAGCTGTTTATCAGTAAATATCTCCACTGAGATTAAGAAAAGTAGTAGCTTAATAAATTAAGTACGTCCTGGTATGGTTACTGTACTGGTAACTCCCCAAAAGAATCTGGATTGTGGTGAGGGAACAGAGAAAAAAGCAAAATTAAGACCTACACTTACGAAGGGGTTAGGCAGCTGAATATCAGGGAGTAAACCTGAGAATAAAAACAGCTGGAGCTTGTTAAGGTAATTACACAGGGGAAACGATAATGCACTGGGAACTCCTCAGAAGAATCTGATTTGTGGTGAGGGGAGAGAGATAAAAGCTCATTTAGGAACGACATGAACATGCTGCGTAGGTAGCTGTTTATCAGTAAATATCTCCACTGAGATTAAGAAAAGCAGTAGCATAATAAATTAAGTACTTCCTGGTATGGTTACTGTACTGGTAACTCCCCAAAAGAATCTGGATTGTGGTGAGGGAACAGAGAATAAAGCTCATTTAGGGCCTGCACTTACGAAGGGGGTAGGCAGCAGTATAACAGGGAGTAAACCTTCTGAGAATAAAAACAGCTGGAGCTTGCTAAGGTAATTACACAGGGGAAAGGATAAGGTAATGGAAACTCCTCAGAAGGATCTGATTTGTGGTGAGGGGAGAGAGATAAAAGCTCATTTAGGAACGACATGAACATGCTGCATGCGTAGCTGTTTATCAGTAAATATCTCCACTGATATTAAGAAATGCAGTAGCTTAATAAATTAAGTACTTCCTGGTATGGTTACTGTACTGGTAACTCCCCAAAAGAATCTGGATTGTGGTGAGGGAACAGAGAAAAAAGCTCATTTAGGACCTGCACTTACGAAGGGGGTAGGCAGCTGTATATCAGTGAGTAAACCTTCTGAGAATAAAAACAGCTGGAGCTTGTTAAGGTAATTACACTGGGGAAAGGATAATGTACTGGGAACTCCTCAGAAGAATCTGATTTGTGGTGAGGGGAGAGAGATAAAAGCTCATTTAGGAACGACATGAACATGCTGCGTAGGTAGCTGTTTATCAGTAAATATCTCCACTGAGATTAAGAAAAGCAGTAGCTTAATAAATTAAGTACTTCCTGGTATGGGTACTGTACTGGTAACTCCCCAAAAGAATCTGGATTGTGGTGAGGGAACAGAGAAAAAAGCTCATATAGGACCTGCACTTACGAAGGTGGTAGGCAGCTGTATATCAGGGAGTAAACCTTCTGAGAATAAAAACAGCTGGAGCTTGTTAAGGTAATTACACAGGGGAAAGGATAATGTACTGGGAACTCCTCAGAAGAATCTGATTTGTGGTGAGGGGAGAGAGAAAAAGCTCATTTAGGAACGACATGAACATGCTGCATGCGTAGCTGTTTATCAGTAAATATCTCCACTGATATTAAGAACAGCAGTAGCTTAATAAATTAAGTACTTCCTGGTATGGTTACAGTACTGGTAACTCCCCAAAAGAATCTGGATTATGGTGAGGGAACAGAGAAAAAAGCTCATTTAGGACCTGCACTTACGAAGGGGGTAGGCAGCAGTATATCAGGGAGTAAACCTTCTGAGAATAAAAACAGCTGGAGCTTGCTAAGGTAATTACACAGGGGAAACGATAATGTACTGGGATCTCCTCAGAAGAATCTGATTTGTGGTGAGGGGAGAGAGATAAAAGCTCATTTAGGAACGACATGAACATGCTGCGTAGGTAGCGGTTTATCAATAAATATCTCCACTGAGATTAAGAAAAGTAGTAGATTAATGAATTAAGTACTTCCTGGTATGGTTATTGTACTGGTAACTCCCCAAAAGAATCTGGATTGTGGTGAGCGAACAGAGAAAAAAGCAAAATTAAGACCTACACTTACGAAGGGGTTAGGCAGCTGTATATCAGGGAGTAAACCTTCTGAGAATAAAAACAGCTGGAGCTTGTTAGGGTAATTACACAGGGAAAAGGATAATGTACTGGGAACTCCTCAGAAGAATCTGATTTGAGGTGAGGGGAGAGAGATAAAAGCTCATTTAGGAACGACATGAACATGCTGCGTAGGTAGCTGTTTATCAGTAAATATATCCACTGAGATTAAGAAAAGCAGTAGCTTAATAAATTAAGTACTCCCGGTATGGATACTGTACTGTTAACTCCCCAAAAGAATCTGGATTGTGCTGAGGGCACAGAGAAAAAAGCTCATTTAGGACCTGCACAAACGAAGGGGGTAGGCAGCTGTTTATCAGGGAGTAAACCTTCTGAGAATAAAAACAGCTGGAGCTTGTTAAGGTAATTACACAGTGGAAAGGATAATGTAATGGAAACTCCTCAGAAGAATCTGATTTGTGGTGAGCGGAGAGAGATAAAAGCTCATTTAGGAACGACATGAACATGCTGCGTAGGTAGCTGTTTATCAGTAAATATCTCCACTGAGATTAAGAAAAGCAGTAGCTTAATAAATTAATTACTTCCTGGTATGGTTACTGTACTTGTAACTCCCCAAAAGAATCTGGATTGTGGTGAGGGAACAGAGAAAAAAGCTCATTTAGGACATGCACTTACGAAGGGGGTAGGCAGCTGTATATCAGAGAGTAAACCTTCTGAGAATAAAAACAGCTGGAGCTTGTTAAGGTAATTACACAGGCGAAAGGATAATGTACTGGGAACTCCTCAGAAGAATCTGATTTGTGGTGAGGGGAGAGAGATAAAAGCTCATTTATGAACGACATGAACATGCCGCGTAGGTAGCTGTTTATCAGTAAATATCTCCACTGAGATTAAGAAAAGTAGTAGCTTAATAAATTAAGTACTTCCTGGTATGGTTACTGTACTGGTAACTCCCCAAAAGAATCTGAATTGTGGTGAGGGAACAGAGAAAAAAGCTCATTTAGGACCTGCACTTACGAAGGGGGTAGGCAGCTGTATATCAGGGAGTAAACCTTCTGAGAATAAAAACACCTGGAGCTTGTTAAGGTAATTACACAGGGGAAAGGATAATGTACTGGGAACTCCTCAGAAGAATCTGATTTGTGGTGAGGGGAGAGAGATAAAAGCTCATTTAGGAACGACATGAACATGCTGCGTAGGTAGCTGTTTATCAGTAAATATCTCCACTGAGATTAAGAAAAGCAGTAGCTTAATAAATTAAGTACTTCTTGGTATGGGTACTGTACTGGTACCTCGCCAAAAGAATCTGGATTGTGGTGAGGGAACAGAAAATAAAGCTCATTTAGGACCTGCACTTACGAAGGGGGTAGGCAGCTGTATATCAGGGAGTAAACCTTCTGAGAATAAAAACAGCTGGAGCTTGTTAAGGTAATTACACAGGGGAAAGGATAATGTACTGGGAACTCCTCAGAAGAATCTGATTTGTGGTGAGGGGAGAGAGATAAAAGCTCATTTAGGAACGCCATGAACATTCTGCGTAGGTAGCTGTTTATCAGTAAATATCTCCACTGAGATTAAGAAAAGCAGTAGCTTAATAAATTAAGTACTTCCTGGTATGGTTACTGTACTGGTAACTCCCCAAAAGAATCTGGATTGTGGTGAGGGAACAGAGAAAAATGCTCATTTAGGACCTGCACTTACGAAGGGGTAGGCAGCTGTATATCAGGGAGTAAAACTTCTGAGAATAAAAACCGCTGGAGCTTGTTAAGGTAATTACACAGGGGAAAGTATAATGTACTGGGAACTCCTCAGAAGAATCTGATTTGTGGTGAGGGGAGAGAGATACAAGCTCATTTGGTAACGACATGAACATGCTGCCTAGGTAGCTGTTTATAAGTAAATATCTCCACTGAGATTAAGAAAAGCAGTAGCTTAATGAATTAAGTACTTCCTGGTATGGTTACTGTACTGGTAACTCCCCAAAAGAATGTGGATTGTGGTGAGGGAACAGAGAAAAAAGCTCATTTAGGACATACACTTACGAAGGGGGTAGGCAGCTGTATATCAGGGAGTAAACCTTCTGAGAATAAAAACAGCTGGAGCTTGTTAAGGTAATTACACAGGGGAAAGGATAATGTACTGGGAACTCCTCAGAAGAATCTGATTTGAGGTGAGGGGAGAGAGATAAAAGCTCATTTAGGAACGACATGAACATGCTGCGTAGGTAGCTGTTTATCAGTAAATATATCCACTGAGATTAAGAAAAGCAGTAGCTTAATAAATTAAGTACTCCCGGTATGGATACTGTACTGTTAACTCCCCAAAAGAATCTGGATTGTGCTGAGGGCACAGAGAAAAAAGCTCATTTAGGACCTGCACAAACGAAGGGGGTAGGCAGCTGTTTATCAGGGAGTAAACCTTCTGAGAATAAAAACAGCTGGAGCTTGTTAAGGTAATTACACAGTGGAAAGGATAATGTAATGGAAACTCCTCAGAAGAATCTGATTTGTGGTGAGCGGAGAGAGATAAAAGCTCATTTAGGAACGACATGAACATGCTGCGTAGGTAGCTGTTTATCAGTAAATATCTCCACTGAGATTAAGAAAAGCAGTAGCTTAATAAATTAATTACTTCCTGGTATGGTTACTGTACTTGTAACTCCCCAAAAGAATCTGGATTGTGGTGAGGGAACAGAGAAAAAAGCTCATTTAGGACATGCACTTACGAAGGGGGTAGGCAGCTGTATATCAGAGAGTAAACCTTCTGAGAATAAAAACAGCTGGAGCTTGTTAAGGTAATTACACAGGCGAAAGGATAATGTACTGGGAACTCCTCAGAAGAATCTGATTTGTGGTGAGGGGAGAGAGATAAAAGCTCATTTATGAACGACATGAACATGCCGCGTAGGTAGCTGTTTATCAGTAAATATCTCCACTGAGATTAAGAAAAGTAGTAGCTTAATAAATTAAGTACTTCCTGGTATGGTTACTGTACTGGTAACTCCCCAAAAGAATCTGAATTGTGGTGAGGGAACAGAGAAAAAAGCTCATTTAGGACCTGCACTTACGAAGGGGGTAGGCAGCTGTATATCAGGGAGTAAACCTTCTGAGAATAAAAACACCTGGAGCTTGTTAAGGTAATTACACAGGGGAAAGGATAATGTACTGGGAACTCCTCAGAAGAATCTGATTTGTGGTGAGGGGAGAGAGATAAAAGCTCATTTAGGAACGACATGAACATGCTGCGTAGGTAGCTGTTTATCAGTAAATATCTCCACTGAGATTAAGAAAAGCAGTAGCTTAATAAATTAAGTACTTCTTGGTATGGGTACTGTACTGGTACCTCGCCAAAAGAATCTGGATTGTGGTGAGGGAACAGAAAATAAAGCTCATTTAGGACCTGCACTTACGAAGGGGGTAGGCAGCTGTATATCAGGGAGTAAACCTTCTGAGAATAAAAACAGCTGGAGCTTGTTAAGGTAATTACACAGGGGAAAGGATAATGTACTGGGAACTCCTCAGAAGAATCTGATTTGTGGTGAGGGGAGAGAGATAAAAGCTCATTTAGGAACGCCATGAACATTCTGCGTAGGTAGCTGTTTATCAGTAAATATCTCCACTGAGATTAAGAAAAGCAGTAGCTTAATAAATTAAGTACTTCCTGGTATGGTTACTGTACTGGTAACTCCCCAAAAGAATCTGGATTGTGGTGAGGGAACAGAGAAAAATGCTCATTTAGGACCTGCACTTACGAAGGGGTAGGCAGCTGTATATCAGGGAGTAAAACTTCTGAGAATAAAAACCGCTGGAGCTTGTTAAGGTAATTACACAGGGGAAAGTATAATGTACTGGGAACTCCTCAGAAGAATCTGATTTGTGGTGAGGGGAGAGAGATACAAGCTCATTTGGTAACGACATGAACATGCTGCCTAGGTAGCTGTTTATAAGTAAATATCTCCACTGAGATTAAGAAAAGCAGTAGCTTAATGAATTAAGTACTTCCTGGTATGGTTACTGTACTGGTAACTCCCCAAAAGAATGTGGATTGTGGTGAGGGAACAGAGAAAAAAGCTCATATAGGACATACACTTACGAAGGGGGTAGGCAGCTGTATATCAGGGAGTAAACCTTCTGAGAATAAAAACAGCTGGAGCTTGTTAAGGTAATTACACAGGGGAAAGGATAATGTACTGGGAACTCCTCAGAAGAATCTGATTTGTGGTGAGGGGAGAGAGATAAAAGCTCAATTAGGAACGAAATGAACATGCTGCGTAGGTAGCTGTTTATCAGTAAATATCTCCACTGGGAAAAAAGCTCATTTAGGACCTGCACTTACGAAGGGGGTAGGCAGTTGTATATCAGGGAGTATACCTTCTGAGAATAAAAACAGCTGGAGCTTATAAAGGTAATTACACAGGGGAAAGGATAATATACTGGGAACTCCTCAGAAGAGTCTGATTTGTGGTGAGGGGAGAGAGATAAAAGCTCATTTAGGAACGACAAGAACATGCTGCATACGTAGCTGTTTATCAGTAAATATCTCCACTGAGATTAACAAAAGCAGTAGCTTAATAAATTAAGTACTTCCTGGTATGGTTACTCTACTGGTAACTCCCCAAAAGAATCTGGATTGTGGTGAGGGAACAGAGAAGTAAGCTCATTTAGGACCTGCACTTGCGAAGGGGGTAGGCAGCTGTTTATCAGGGAGTAAACCTTCTGAGAATAAAATCAGCTGGAGGTTGTTAAGGTAATTACACAGGGGAAAGGATAATGTACTGGGAACTCCTCAGAAGAATCTGATTTGTGGTGAGGGGAGAGAGATAAAAGCTCATTTAGGAACGACATGAACATGCTCCGTAGGTAGCTGTTTATCAGTAAATATCTCCACTGAGATTAAGAAAAGCAGAAGCTTAATAAATTAAGTACTTCCTGGTATGGTTACTGTACTGATAACTCCTCAAAAGAATCTGGATTGTGGTGAGGGAACAGAGAAAAAAGCTCATTTAGGACCTGCACTTACGAAGGGGGTAGGCAGCTGTATATCAGAGAACAAACCTTCTGAGAAGAAAAACAGCTGGAGCTTGTTAAGGTAATTACACAGGGGAAAGGATAATGTACTGGGAACTCCTCAGAAGAATCTGATTTGTGGTGAGGGGAGAGAGATAAAAGCTCATTTAGGAACGACATGAACATGCTCCGTAGGCAGCTGTTTATCAGTAAATATCTCCACTGAGATTAAGAAAAGCAGTAGCTTAATCAATTAAGTACTTCCTGGTATGGTTACTGTACTGGTAACTCCCCAAAAGAATCTGCATTGTGGTGAGGGAATAGAGAAAAAAGCTCATTTAGGACCTGCACTTACGAAGGGGGTAGGCAGCTGTATATCAGGGAGTAAAACTTCTGAGAGTAAAAACAGCTGGAGCTTGTTAAGGTAATTACACAGGGGAAAGGATAATGTACTGGGAACTCCTCAGAAGAATCTGATTTGCGGTGAGGGGAGAGAGATAAAAGCTCATTTAGGAACGATATGAACGTGCTGCGAAGGTAGCTGTTTATCAGTAAATATCTCCACTGAGATTAAGAAAAGCAGTAGCTTAATAAATTAAGTACTTCCTGGGATGGTTACTGGACTGATAACTCCCCAAAAGAATCTGGATTGTGGTGAGTGAACAGAGAAAAAAGCTCATTTAGGACCTGCACTTACGAAGGGGGTAGGCAGCTGTATATCAGGGAGTAAACCTTCTGAGAATAAAATCAGCTGGAGCTTATTAAGGTAATTACACAGGGGAAAGGATAATGTACTGGGAACTCCTGAGAAGAATCTGATTTGTGGTGAGGGGAGAGAGATAAAAGCTCATTTAGGAAGGACATGAACATGCTGCGTAGGTAGCTGTTTATCAGTAAATATCTCCACTGGGTTTAAGAAAAGCAGTAGCTTAATAAATTAAGTACTTCCTGGTATGGTTACTGTACTGGTAACTCCCCAAATAAATCTGGATTGTGGTGAGGGAACAGATAAAAAAGCTCATTTAGGACCTGCACTTACGAAGGTGGTGGGCAGCTGTATATCAGGGAGTAAACATTCGGAAAATAAAAACAGCTGGAGCTTGTAAAGGTAATTACACAGGGGAAAGGATAATGTACTTGGAACTCCTCAGAAGAATCTGATTTGTGGTTAGGGGAGAGAGATAAAAGCTCATTTAGGAACGACACGAACATGCTGCGTAGGTAGCTGTTTATCAGTAAATATCTCCACTGAGATTAAGAAAAGCAGTAGCTTAATAAATTAAGTACTTCCTGGTATGGTTACTGTACTGGTTACTCCCCAAAAGAATCTGGATTTTGGTGAGGGAACAGAGAGAAAAGCTCATTTAGAACCTGCACTTACGAGGGGGTAGGCAGCTGTATATCAGGGAGTAAACTTTCTGAGAATAAAAACAGCTGGAGCTTGTTAAGGTAATTACACAGGGGAAAGGATAATGTACTGGGAACTCCTCAGAAGAATCTGATTTGTGGTGAGGGGAGAGAGATAAAGCTGATTTAGGAACGACATGAATATGCTGCGTAGGTAGCTGTTTATCAGTAAATATCTCCACTGAGATTAAGAAAAGCAGTAGCTTAATAAATTAAGTACTTCCTGGTATGGTTACTGTACTGGGAACTCCCCAAAAGAGTCTGGATTGTGGTGAGGGAACAGAGAAAAAAGCTCATTTAGGACCTGCACTTACGAAGGGGGTAGGCAGCTCTATATCAGGGAGTAAACCTTCTGAGAATAAAAACAGCTGGAGCTTGGTAAGGTAATTACACAGGGGAAAGGATAATGTACTGGGAACTCCTCAGAAGAATCTGATTTGTGGTGAGGGGAGAGAGATAAAAGCTCATTTAGGAACGACATGAACATGCTGCGTACGTAGCTGTTTATCAGTAAATATCTCCACTGAGATTAAGAAAAGCAGTAGCTTAATAAATTAAGTACTTCCTGGTGTGGTTACTGTACTGGTAACTCCCCAAAAGAATCTGGATTGTGGTGAGGGAACAGAGAAAAAAGCTCATTTAGGACCTGCACTTACGAAGGGGGTAGGCAGCTGTATATCAGGGAGTAAAGCTTCTGAGAATAAAAACAGCTGGAGCTTGTTAAGGTAATTACACAGGCGAAACGATAATGTACTGGGAACTCCTCAGAAGAATGTGATTTGTGGTGAGGGGAGAGAGATAGAAGCTCATTTAGGAACGACATGAACATGCTGCGTAGGTAGATGTTTATCAGTAAATATCTCCACTGAGATTAAGAAAAGCAGTAGCTTAATAAATTAAGTACTTCCTGGTACGGTTACTGTACTGGTAACTCCCCAAAGGAATCTGGATTGTGGTGAGGGAACAGAGAAAAAGCTCATTTAGGACCTGCACTTACGAAGGGGGTAGGCAGCTGTATATCAGGGAGTAAACCTTCTGAAAATAAAAACAGCTGGAGCTTGTTAAGGTAATTACACAGGGGAAAGGATAATGTACTGGGAACTCCTCAGAAGAATCTGATTTGTGGTGAGGGGAGAGAGATAAACGCACTTTTAGGAACGACATGAACATGCTGCGTACGTAGCTGTTTATCAGTAAATATCTCCACTGAGATTAAGAAAAGCAGTAGCTTAATAAATTAAGTACTTCCTGGTATGGTTACTCTACTCGTAACTCCCCAAAAGAATCTGGATTGTGGTGAGGGAACAGAGAAAAAAGCTCATTTAGGACCTGCACTTACGAAGGGGGTAGGCAGTTGTATATCAGGGAGTAAACCTTCTGAGAATAAAAACAGCTGGAGCTTGTTAAGGTAATTACACAGGGGAAAGGATAATGTACTGGGAACTCCTCAGAAGAATCTGATTTGTGGTGAGGGGAGAGAGATCAAAGCTCATTTAGGAACGACATGAACATGCTGCGTACATAGCTGTTTATCAGTAAATATCTCCACTGAGATTAAGAAAAGCAGTAGCTTAATAAATTATGTACTTCCTGGTATGGTTACTGTACTGGTAACTCCCCAAAAGAGTCTGGATTGTGGTGAGGGAACAGAGAAAAAAGCTCATTTAGGACCTGCACTTACGAAGGGGGTAGGCAGCTGTATATCAGGGAGTAAACCTTCTGAAAATAAAAACAGCTGGAGCTTGTTAAGGTAATTACACAGGGGAAAGGATAATGTACTGGGAACTCCTCAGAAGAATCTGATTTGTGGTGAGGGGAGAGAGATAAAAGCTCATTTAGGAACGACCTGAACACGCTGCGTACGTAGCTGTTTATCAGTAAATATCTCCACTGAGATTAAGAAAAGCAGTATCTTAATAAATTAAGTACTTCCTGGTATGGTTACTGTACTGGTAACTCCCCAAAAGAATCTGGATTGTGGTGAGGGAACAGAGAAAAAAGCTCATTTAAGACCTACACTTACGAAGGGGGTAGGCAGCTGTATATCAGGGAGTAAATCTTCTGAGAATAAAAACAGCTGGAGCTTGTTAAGGTAATTACACAGGGGAAAGGATAATGTACTGGGAACTCCTCAGAAGAATCTGATTTGTGGTGAGGGGAGAGAGATAAAAGCTCATTTAGGAACGACATGAACATGCTGCGTAGGTAGCTGTTTATCAGTAAATATCTCCACTGAGATTAAGAAAAGCAGTATCTTAATAAATTAAGTACTTCCTGGTATGGTTACTGTACTGGTCACTCACCCAAAGAATCTGGATTGTGGTGAGGGAACAGAGAAAAAAGCTCATTTAGGACCTGCACTTACGAAGGGGGTAGGCAGCTGTATATCAGGGAGTAAACCTTCTGAGAATAAAAACAGCTGGAGCTTGTTAAGGTAATTACACATGGGAAAGGATAATGTACTGGGAATTCCTCTGAAGAATCTGATTTGTGGTGAGGGGAGAGAGATAAAAGCTCATTTAGGAACGACATGAACATGCTGCGTACGTAGCTGTTTATCAGTAAATATCTCCACTGAGATTAAGAAAAGCAGTAGCTTAATAAACTAAGTACTTGCTGGTATGGTTACTGTAATGGTATCTCCCCAAAAGAATCTGGATTGTGGTGAGGGAACAGAGAAAAAAGCTCATTTAGGACCTGCACTTACGAAGGGGGTAGGCAGTTGTATATCAGGGAGTAAACCTTCTGAGAATAAAAACAGCTGGAGCTTGTTAAGGTATTTACACAGGGGAAAGGATAATGTACTGGGAACTCCTCAGAAGAATCTGATTTGTGGTGAGGGGAGAGAGATAAAAGCTCATTTAGGAACGACATGAACATGCTGCGTACGTAGCTGTTTATCAGTAAATATCTCCACTGAGATTAAGAAAAGCAGTAGCTTAATAAGTTATGTACTTCCTGGTATGGTTACTGTACTGGTAACTCCCCAAAAGAGTCTGGATTGTGGTGAGGGAACAGAGATAAAAGCTCATTTAGGACCTGCACTTACGAAGGGGGTAGGCAGCTGTATATCAGGGAGTAAACCTTCTGAGAATAAAAACAGCTGGAGCTTGTTAAGGTAATTACACAAGGGGAAAGGATAATGTACTGGGAACTCCTCAGAAGAATCTGATTTGTGGTGAGGGGAGAGAGATAAAAGCTCATTTAGGAACGACATGAACATGCTGCGTAGGTAGCTGTTTATCAGTAAATATCTCCACTGAGATTAAGAAAAGCAGTATCTTAATAAATTAAGTACTTCCTGGTATGGTTACTGTACTGGTAACTCCCCAAAAGAATCTGGATTGTGGTGAGGGAACAGAGAAAAAAGCTCATTTAGGACCTGCAATTACGAAGGGGGTAGGCAGCTGTATATCAGGGAGTAAACCTTCTGAGAATAAAAACAGCTGGAGCTTGTTAAGGTAATTACACAGGGGAAAGGATAATGTACTGGGAACTCCTCAGAAGAATCTGATTTGTGGTGAGGGGAGAGAGATAAAAGCTCATTTAGGAACGACATGAACATGCTGCGTAGGTAGCTGTTTATCAGTAAATATCTCCACTGGGATTAAGAAAAGCAGTATCTTAATAAATTAAGTACTTCCTGGAATGGTTACTGTACTGGTAACTCCCCAAAAGAATCAGGATTGTGTTGAGGGAACAGAGAAAAAAGCTCATTTAGGACCTGCACTTACGAAGGGGGTAGGCAGCTGTATATCAGGGAGTAAAACTTTTGAGAATAAAAACAGCTGGAGCTTGTTAAGGTAATGACACAGGGGGAAGGATAATGTACTAGGAACTCCTCAGAAGAATCTGATTTGTGGTGAGGGGAGAGAGATAAAAGCTCATTTAGGAACGACATGAACATGCTGCGTAGGTAGCTGTTTATCAGTAAATATCTCCACTGAGATTAAGAAAAGCAGTAGCTTAAAAAATTAAGTACTTGCTGGTATGGTTACTGTAATGGTAACTCCCCAAAAGAATCTGGATTGTGGTGAGGGAACAGAGAAAAAAGCTCATTTAGGACCTGCACTTACGAAGGGGGTAGGCCGCAGTATAGCAGGGAGTAAACCTTCTGAGAATAAAAAAAGCTGGAGCTTGTTAAGGTAATTACACAGGGGAAAGGATAAGTACTGGGAACTCCTCAGAAGAATCTGATTTGTGGTGAGGGGAGAGAGATAAAACTCATTTAGGAACGACATGAAATGCTGCGTACGTAGCTGTTTATCAGTAAATATCTCCACTGAGATTAAGAAAAGCAGTAGCTTAATAAATTATATACTTCCTGGTATGGTTACTGTACTGGTAACTCCCAAAAAGAGTCTGGATTGTGGTGAGGGAAAAGAGAAAAAAGCTCATTTAGGACCTGCACTTACGAAGGGGGTAGGCAGCTGTATATCAGGGAGTAAACCTACTGAGAATAAAAACAGCTGGAGCTTGTTAAGGTAATTACACAGGGGAAAGGATAATGTACTGGGAACTCCTCAGAAGAATCTGATTTGTGGTGAGGGGAGAGAGATAAAAGCTCATTTAGGAACGACATGAACATGCTGCATACGTAGCTGTTTATCAGTAAATATCTCCACTGAGATTAAGAAAAGCAGTAGCTTAATAAATTAAGTACTTCCTGGTGTGGTTACTCTACTGGTAACTCCCCAAAAGAATCTGGATTGTGGTGAGGGAACAGAGAAAAAAGCTCATTTAGGACCTGCACTTACGAAGGGGGTAGGCAGTTGTATATCAAGGATTAAAGCTTCTGAGAATAAAAACATCTGGAGCTTGTTAAGGTAATTACACAGGCGAAAGGATAATGTACTGGGAACTCCTCAGAAGAATCTGATTTGTGGTGAGGGGAGAGAGATAAAATCTCATTTAGAAAAGACATGAACATGCTGCGTAGATAGCTGTTTATCAGTAAATATCTCCACTGAGATTAAGAAAAGCAGTAGCTTAATAAATTATGTACTTCCTGGTATGGTTACTGTACTGGTAACTCCCCAAAGAATATGGATTGTGGTGAGGGAACAGAGAAAAAGCTCATTTAGGACCTGCACTTACGAAGGTGGTAGGCAGCTGTATATCAGGGAGTAAACCTTCTGAGAATAAAAACAGCTGGAGCTTGTTAAGGTAATTACACAGGGAAAGGATAATGTACTGGGAACTCCTCAGAAGAATCTGATTTGTGGTGAGGGGAGAGAGATAAAAGCTCATTTAGGAACGACATGAACATGCTGCGTAGGTAGCTGTTTATCAGTAAATATCTCCACTGGGATTAAGAAAAGCAGTATCTTAATAAATGAAGTACTTCCTGGAATGGTTACTGTACTGGTAACTCCCCAAAAGAATCAGGATTGTGTTGAGGGAATAGAGAAAAAAGCTCATTTAGGACCTGCACTTACGAAGGGGGTAGGCAGCTGTATATCAGGGAGTAAACCTTCTGAGAATAAAAACAGCTGTAGCTTGTTAAGGTAATGACACAGGGGAAAGGATAATGTACTGGGAACTCCTCAGAAGAATCTGATTTGTGGTGAGGGGAGAGAGATAAAAGCTCATTTAGGAACGACATGAACATGCTGCGTACGTAGCTGTTTATCAGTAAATATCTCCACTGAGATTAAGAAAAGCAGTAGCTTAATAAACTAAGTTCTTGCTGGTTTGGTTACTGTAATGGTAACTCCCCAAAAGAATCTGGATTGTGGTGAGGGAACAGAGAAAAAAGCTCATTTAGGACCTGCACTTACGAAGGGGGTAGGCAGTTGTATATCAGGGAGTAAACCTTCTGAGAATAAAAACAGCTGGAGCTTGTTAAGGTAATTACACAGGGGAAAGGATAATGTACTGGGAACTCCTCAGAAGAATCTGATTTGTGGTGAGGGGAGAGAGATCAAAGCTCATTTAGGAACGACATGAACATGCTGCGTACGTAGCTGTTTATCAGTAAATATCTCCACTGAGATTAAGAAAAGCAGTAGCTTAATAAATTATGTACTTCCTGGTATGGTTACTGTACTGGTAACTCCCCAAAAGAGTCTGGATTGTGGTGAGGGAACAGAGAAAAAAGCTCATTTAGGACCTGCACTTACGAAGGGGGTAGGCAGCTGTATATCAGGGAGTAAACCTTCTGAGAATAAAAACAGCTGGAGCTTGTTAAGGTAATTACACAAGGGGAAAGGATAATGTACTGGGAACTCCTCAGAAGAATCTGATTTGTGGTGAGGGGAGAGAGATAAAAGCTCATTTAGGAACGACATGAACATGCTGCGTACGTAGCTGTTTATCAGTAAATATCTCCACTGAGATTAAGAAAAGCAGTAGCTTAATAAATTAAGTACTTCCTGGTGTGGTTACTGTACTGGTAACTCCCCAAAAGAATCTGGATTGTGGTGAGGGAACAGAGAAAAAAGCTCATTTAGGACCTGCAATTACGAAGGGGGTAGGCAGCTGTATATCAGGGAGTAAACCTTCTGAGAATAAAAACAGCTGGAGCTTGTTAAGGTAATTACACAGGGGAAAGGATAATGTACTGGGAACTCCTCAGAAGAATCTGATTTGTGGTGAGGGGAGAGAGATAAAGCTGATTTAGGAACGACATGAATATGCTGCGTAGGTAGCTGTTTATCAGTAAATATCTCCACTGAGATTAAGAAAAGCAGTAGCTTAATAAATTAAGTACTTCCTGGTATGGTTACTGTACTGGGAACTCCCCAAAAGAGTCTGGATTGTGGTGAGGGAACAGAGAAAAAAGCTCATTTAGGACCTGCACTTACGAAGGGGGTAGGCAGCTGTATATCAGGGAGTAAACCTTCTGAGAATAAAAAGAGCTGGAGCTTGTTAAGGTAATTACACAGGGGAAAGGATAATGTACTGGGAACTCCTCAGAAGAATCTGATTTGTGGTGAGGGGAGAGAGATAAAAGCTCATTTAGGAACGACATGAACATGCTGCGTACGTAGCTGTTTATCAGTAAATATCTCCACTGAGATTAAGAAAAGCAGTAGCTTAATAAATTAAGTACTTCCTGGTGTGGTTACTGTACTGGTAACTCCCCAAAAGAATCTGGATTGTGGTGAGGGAACAGAGAAAAAAGCTCATTTAAGACCTGCACTTACGAAGGGGGTAGGCAGCTGTATATCAGGGAGTAAAGCTTCTGAGAATAAAAACAGCTGGAGCTTGTTAAGGTAATTACACAGGCGAAAGGATAATGTACTGGGAACTCCTCAGAAGAATCTGATTTGTGGTGAGGGGAGAGAGATAGAAGCTCATTTAGGAACGACATGAACATGCTGCGTAGGTAGATGTTTATCAGTAAATATCTCCACTGAGATTAAGAAAAGCAGTAGCTTAATAAATTAAGTACTTCCTGGTATGGTTACTGTACTGGTAACTCCCCAAAGGAATCTGGATTGTGGTGAGGGAACAGAGAAAAAGCTCATTTAGGACCTGCACTTACGAAGGGGGTAGGCAGCTGTGTATCAGGGAGTAAACCTTCTGAGAATAAAAACAGCTGGAGCTTGTTAAGGTAATTACACAGGGGAAAGGATAATGTACTGGGAACTCCTCAGAAGAATCTGATTTGTGGTGAGGGGAGAGAGATAAAAGCTCATTTAGGAACGACATGAACATGCTGCGTAGGTAGCTGTTCATCAGTAAATATCTCCACTGAGATTAAGAAAAGCAGTATCTTAATAAATTAAGTACTTCCTGGTATGGTTACTGTACTGGTAATTCCCCAAAAGAATCTGGATTGTGGTGAGGGAACAGAGAAAAAAGCTCATTTAGGACCTGCACTTACGAAGGGGGTAGGCAGCTGTATATCAGGGAGTAAACCTTCTGAAAATAAAAACAGCTGGAGCTTGTTAAGGTAATTACACAGGGGAAAGGATAATGTACTGGGAACTCCTCAGAAGAATCTGATTTGTGGTGAGGGGAGAGAGATAAAAGCTCATTTAGGAACGACATGAACATGCTGCGTAGGTAGCTGTTTATCAGTAAATATCTCCACTGAGATTAAGAAAAGCAGTATATTAATATATTAAGTACTTCCTGGTATGGTTCCTGTACTGGTAACTCACCCAAAGAATCTGGATTGTGGTGAGGGAACAGAGAAAAAAGCTCATTTAGGACCTGCACTTACGAAGGGGGTAGGCAGCTGTATATCAGGGAGTAAACGTTCTGAGAATAAAAACAGCTGGAGCTTGTTAAGGTAATTACACAGGGGAAAGGATAATGTACTGGGAACTCCTCAGAAGAATCTGATTTGTGGTGAGGGGAGAGAGATAAAAGCTCATTTAGGAACGACATGAACATGCTGCGTAGGTAGCTGTTTATCAGTAAATATCTCCACTGAGATTAAGAAAAGCAGTATCTTAATAAATTAAGTACTTCCTGGTATGGTTACTGTACTGGTAACTCCCCAAAAGAATCTGGATTGTGGTGAGGGAACAGAGAAAAAAGCTCATTTAGGACCTGCAATTACGAAGGGGGTAGGCAGCTGTATATCAGGGAGTAAACCTTCTGAGAATAAAAGCAGCTGGAGCTTGTTAAGGTAATTACACAGGGGAAAGGATAATGTACTGGGAACTCCTCAGAAGAATCTGATTTGTGGTGAGGGGAGAGAGATAAAAGCTCATTTAGGAACGAAATGAACATGCTGCGTAGGTAGCTGTTTATCAGTAAATATCTCCAAGGAGATTAAGAAAAGCAGTAGCTTAATAAATTAAATACTTCCTGGTATGGTTACTGTACTGGTAACTCCCGAAAAGAATCTGGATTGTGGTGAGGGAACAGAGAAAAAAGCTCATTAAGGACCTGCACTTACGAAGGGGGTAGGCAGTTGTATATCAGGGAGTAAACCTTCTGAGAATAAAAACAGCTGGAGCTTGTTAAGGTAATTACACAGGGGAAAGGATAATGTACTGGGAACTCCTCAGAAGAATCTGATTTGGGGTGAGGGGAGAGAGATAAAAGCTCATTTAGGAACGACATGAACATGCTCCGTAGGTAGCTGTTTATCAGTAAATATCTCCACTGACATTAAGAAAAGCAGTAGCTTAATAAATTAAGTACTTCCTGGTATGGTTACTGTACTGGTAACTCCCCAAAAGAATCTGGATTGTGGTGAGGGAACAGAGAAAAAAGCTCATTAAGACCTGCACTTACGAAGGGTGGAAGGCAGCTGTATATCAGGGAGTAAACCTTCTATGAATAAAAACAACTGGAGCTTGTTAAGGTAATTACACAGGGGAAAGGATAATGTACTGGGAACTCCTCAGAAGAATCTGATTTGTGGTGAGGGGAGAGAGATAAAAACTCATTTACGAACGACATGAACATGCTGCGTAGGTAGCTGTTTATCAGTAAATATCTCCACTGAGATTAAGAAAAGCAGTAGCTTAATAAATTAAGTACTACCTGGTATGGTTACTGTACTGGTAACTCCCCAAAAGAATCTGGATTGTGGTGAGGGAACAGAGAAAAAAGCTCATTTAGGACCTGCAGTTACGAAGGGGTTAGGCAGCTGTATATCAGGGAGTAAACCTTCTGAGAATAAAAACAGCTGGAGCTTGTTAAGGTAATTACACAGGGGAAAGGATAATGTACTGGGAACTCCTCAGAAGAATCTGATTTGTGGTGAGGGGACAGAGATAAAAGCTCATATAGGAACGACATGAACATGCTGCGTAGGTAGCTGTTTATCAGTAAATATCTCCACTGAGATTAAGAAAAGCAGTAGCTTAATAAATTAAGTACTTCCTGGTATGGTTACTGTACTGGTAACTCCCCAAAAGAATCTGGATTGTGGTGATGGAACAGAGAAAATCGCTCATTTTTGACCTTCACTTACGAAGGGGGTAGGCAGCTGTATATCAGGGAGTAAACCATCTGAGAATAAAAACAGCTGGAGCTTGTTAAGGTAATTACACACGGGAAAGGGTAATGTACTGGGAACTCCTCAGAAGAATCTGATTTGTGGTGAGGGGAGAGAGATAAAAGCTCATTTAGGAACGACATGAACATGCTGCGTAGGTAGCTGTTTATCAGTAAATATCTCCACTGAGATTAAGAAAAGCAGTAGCTTAATAAATTAAGTACTTCCTGGTATGGTTACTGTACTGGTAACTCCCCAAAAGAATCTGGATTGTGGTGAGGGAACAGAGAAAAAAGCTCATTTAGGACCTGCACTTACGAAGGGGGTAGGCAGCTGTATATCAGGGAGTAAACCTTCTGAGAATAAAAACAGCTGGAGCTTGTTAAGGTAATTACACAGAGGAAAGGATTATGTACTGGGAACTCCTCAGAAGAATCTGATTTGTGGTGAGGGGAGAGAGATAAAAGCTCATTTAGGAACGACATGAACATGCTGCGTAGGTAGCTGTTTATCAGTAAATATCTCCACTGAGATTAAGAAAAGTAGTAGATTAATGAATTAAGTACTTCCTGGTATGGTTATTGTACTGGTAACTCCCCAAAAGAATCTGGATTGTGGTGAGCGAACAGAGAAAAAAGCAAAATTAAGACCTGCACTTACGAAGGGGTTAGGCAGCTGTATATCAGGGAGTAAACCTTCTGAGAATAAAAACAGCTGGAGCTTGTTAAGGTAATTACACAGGGGAAACCATAATGCACTGGGAACTCCTCAGAAGAATCTGATTTGTGGTGAGGGGAGAGAGATAAAAGCTCATTTAGGAACGACATGAACATGCTGCTTAGGTAGCTGTTTATCAGTAAATATCTCCACTGAGGTAAAGAAAAGCAGTAGCTTAATAAATTAATTACTTCCTGGTATGGTTACAGTACTGGTAACTCCCCAAAAGAATCTGGATTGTGGTGAGGGAACAGAGAAAAAAGCACATTTAGGACCTGCACTTACGAAGGTGGTAAGCAGCTGTATATCAGGGAGTAAACCTTCTGAGAATTAAAACAGCTGGAGCTTGTTAAGGTAATTACACAAGGGGAAAGGATAATGTACTGGGAACTCCTAGGAATAATCTGATTTGTGATGAGGGGAGAGAGATAAAAGCTCGTTTAGGAACGACATGACCATGCTGCATACGTAGCTGTTTATCAGTAAATATCTCCACTGAGATTAAGAAAAGCAGTAGCTTAATAAATTAAGTACTTCCTGGTATGGTTACTGTACTGGTAACTCCCCAAAAGAATCTGGATTATGGTGAGGGAACAGAGAAAAAAGCTCATTTAAGACCTGCACTTACGAAGGGGGTAGGCAGCAGTATATCAGGGAGTAAACCTTCTGAGAATAAAAACAGCTGGAGCTTGCTAAGGTAATTACAAAGGGGAAAGGATAATGTACTGGTATATCCTCAGAAGAATCTGATTTGTGGTGTGGGGAGAGAGATAAAAGCTCATTTAGGAACGACATGAACATGCTGCGTAGGTAGCTGTTTATCAGTAAATATCTCCACTGAGATTAAGAAAAGTAGGAGATTAATGAATTAAGTACTTCCTGGTATGGTTATTGTACTGGTAACTCCCCAAAAAATCTGGATTGTGGTGAGCGAACAGAGAAAAAAGCAAAATTAAGACCTGCACTTACGAAGGGGTTAGGCAGCTGTATATCAGGGAGTAAACCTTCTGAGAATAAAAACAGCTGGAGGATGTTAAGGTAATTACACAGGGGAAAGGATAATGTACTGGGAACTCCTCAGAAGAATCTGATTTGTGGTGAGGGGAGAGAGATAAAAGCTCATTTAGGAACGACATGAACATGCTGCGTAGGTAGCTGTTTATCAGTAAATATCTCCACTGAGATTAAGAAAAGCAGTAGCATAATAAATTAAGTACTTCCTGGTATGGTTACTGTACTGGTAACTCCCCAAAAGAATCTGGATTGTGGTGAGGGAACAGAGAAAAACGCTCATTTAGGACCTGCACTTACGAAGGGGGTAGGCAGCTGTATATCAGGGAGTAAACCTTCTGAGAATAAAAACAGCTGGAGCTTGTTAAGGTAATTACACAGGGGAAAGGATTATGTACTGGGAACTCCTCAGAAGAATCTGATTTGTGGTGAGGGGAGAGAGATAAAAGGTCATTTAGGAACGACATGAACATGCTGCTTAGGTAGTTGTTTATCAGTAAATATCTCCACTGAGATAAAGAAAAGCAGTAGCTTAATAAATTAAGTACTCCCGGTATGGATACTGTACTGTTAACTCCCCAAAAGAATCTGGCTTGTGCTGAGGGCACAGAGAAAAAAGCTCAATTAGGACCTGCACTTACGAAGGGGGTAGGCAGCTGTATATCAGTGAGTAAACCTTCTGAGAATAAAAACAGCTGGAGCTTGTTAAGGTAATTACACAGGGGAAAGGACAATGTACTGGGAACTCCTCAGAAGAATCTGATTTGTGGTGAGGGGAGAGAGATAAAAGCTCATTTAGGAACGACATGAACATGCTGCTTACGTAGCTGTTTATCAGTAAATCCCTCCACTGAGATTAAGAAAAGCAGTAGCTTAATAAATTAAGTACTTCCTGGTATGGTTACTGTACTGGTAACTCCCCAAAAGAATCTGGATTGTGGTTTGGGAACAGAGAAAAAAGCTCATTTAGGACCTGCACTTACGAAGGGGGTAGGCAGCTGTATATCAGGGAGTAAACCTTCTGAGAATAAAAACAGCTGGAGCTTGTTAAGGTAATTACACAGGGGAAAGGATAATGTACTGGGAACTCCTCAGAAGAATCTGATTTGTGGTGAGGGGAGAGAGATAAAAGCTCATTTAGGAACGACATGAACATGCTGCGTAGGTAGCTGTTTATCAGTAAATATCTCCACTGAGATTAAGAAAAGCAGTAGCTTAATAAATTAAGTACTTTCTGGTATGGGTAGTGTACTGGTAACTCCCAAAAAGAATCTGGATTGTGGTGAGGGAACAGAGAAAAAAGCTCATTTAGGACCTGCACTTACGAAGGTGGTAGGCAGCTGTATATCAGGGAGTAAACCTTCTCAGAATAAAAACAGCTAGAGCTTGTTAAGGTAATTACAGAGGGGAAAGGATAATGTACTGGGAACTCCTCAGAAGAATCTGATTTGTGGTGAGGGGAGAGAGATAAAAGCTCATTTAGGAACGACATGAACATGCTGCATGCGTAGCTGTTTATCAGTAAATATCTCCACTGAGATTAAGAAAAGCAGTAGCTTAATAAATTAAGTACTTCCTGGTATGGTTACTGTACTGGTAACTCCCCAAAAGAATCTGGATTATGGTGAGGGAACAGAGAAAAAAGCTCATTTAGGACCTGCACTTACGAAGGGGGTAGACAGCAGTATATCAGGGAGTAAACCTTCTGAGAATAAAAACAGCTGGAGCTTGCTAAGGTAATTACACAGGGGAAAGGATAATGTACTGGGATCTCCTCAGAAGAATGTGATTTGTGGTGAGGGGAGAGAGATAAAAGCTCATTTAGGAACGACATGAACATGCTTCGTAGGTAGCTGTTTATCAATAAATATCTCCACTGAGATTAAGAAAAGTAGTAGATTAATGAATTAAGTACTTCCTGGTATGGTTATTATACTGGTAACTCCCCAAAAGAATCTGGATTGTGGTGAGCGAACTGAGAAAAAAGCAAAATTAAGACCTGCACTTATGAAGGGGTTAGGCAGCTGTATATCAGGGAGTAAACCTTCTGAGAATAAAAACAGCTGGAGCTTGTTAAGGTAATTACACAGGGGAAACGATAATGCACTGGGAACTGCTCAGAAGAATCTGATTTGTGGTGAGGGGAGAGAGATAAAAGCTCATTTAGGAACGACATGAACATGCTGCGTAGGTAGCTGTTTATCAGTAAATATCTCCACTGAGATTAAGAAAAGCAGTAGCATAATAAATTAAGTACTTCCTGGTATGGTTACTGTACTGGTAACTAACCAAAAGAATCTGGATTGTGGTGAGGGAACAGAGAAAAAAGCTCATTTAGGACCTGCACTTACGAAGGGAGTAGGCAGCTTTATATCAGGGAGTAAACCTTCTGAGAATAAAAACAGCTGGAGCTTGTTAAGGTAATTACACAGGGGAAAGGATAATGTAATGGAAACTCCTCAGAAGAATCTGATTTGTGGTGAGGGGAGAGAGATAAAAGCTCATTTAGGAACGACATGAACATGCTGCGTAGGTAGCTGTTTATCAGTAAATATCTCCACTGAGATTAAGAAAAGCAGTAGCTTAATGAATTAATTACGTCCTGGTATGGTTACTGTACTGGTAACACCCCAAAAGAATCTGGATTGTGGTGAGGGAACAGAGGAAAAAGCTCATTTAGGACCTGCACTTACGAAGGGGGTAGGCAGCTGTATATCAGAGAGTAAACCTTCTGAGAATAAAAACAGCTGGAGCTTGTTAAGGTAATTACACAGGGGAAAGGATAATGTACTGGGAACTCCTCAGAAGAATCTGATTTGTGGTGAGGGGAGAGTGATAAAAGCTCATTTAGGAACGACCTGAACATGCTGCATAGGTAGCTGTTTATCAGTAAATATCTCCACTGAGATTAAGAAAAGCAGTAGCTTAATAAATTAAGTACTTACTGGTATGGTTACTGTACTGGAAACTCCCCAAAAGAATCTGGATTGTGGTGAAGGAACAGAGAAAAAAGCTCATTTAGGACCTGCACTTACGAAGGGGGTAGGCAGCTGTATATCAGGGAGTAAAACTTCTGAGAATAAAAACAGCTGGAGCTTGTTAAGGTAATTACACAGGGGAAAGGATAATGTACTGGGAACTCCTCAGAAGAATCTGATTTGTGGTGAGGGGAGAGAGATAAAAGCTCATTTAGGAACGACATGGACATGCTGCGTAGGTAGCTGTTTATCAGTAAATATCTCCACTGAGATTAAGGAAAGCAGTAGCTTAATAAATTAAGTACTTCCTGGTATGGTTACTGTACTAGTAACTCCCCAAAAGAATCTGGATTGTGGTGAGGGAACAGAGAAAAAAGCTCATTTAGGACCTGCACTTACGAAGGGGGTAGGCAGCTGTATATCAGGGAGTAAACATTCTGAGAATAAAAAGAGCTGGAGCTTGTTAAGGTAATTACACAGGGGAAAGGATAATGTACTGGGAACTCCTCAGAAGAATCTGATTTGTGGTGAGGGGAGAGAGATAAAAGCTCATTTAGGAACGACCTGAACATGCTGCGTAGGTAGCTGTTTATCAGTAAATATCTCCACTGAGATTAAGAAAAGCAGTAGCTTAATAAATTAAGTACTTCCTGGTATGGTTACTGTACTGGTAACTCCCCAAAAGAATCTGGATTGTGGTGAGGGAACAGAGAAAAACGCTTATTTAAGACCTGCACTTACGAAGGGGGTAGGCAGCTGTATATCAGGGAGTAAACCTTCTGAGAATAAAAACAGCTGGAGCTTGTTAAGGTAATTACACAGGGGAAAGGATAATGTACTGGGAACTCCTCAGAAGAATCTGATTTGTGGTGAGGGGAGAGAGATAAAAGCTCAATTAGGAACGACATGAACGTGCTGCGAAGGTAGCTGTTTATCAGTAAATATCTCCACTGAGATTAAGAAAAGCAGTAGCTTAATAAATTAAGTACTTCCTGGTATGGTTACTGTACTGGAAACTCCCCAAAAGAATCTGGATTGTGGTGAAGGAACAGAGAAAAAAGCTCATTTAGGACCTGCACTTACGAAGGGGGTAGGCAGCTGTATATCAGGGAGTAAAACTTCTGAGAATAAAAACAGCTTTAGATTGTTAAGGTAATTACACAGGGGAAAGGATAATGTACTGGGAACTCCGTAGAAGAATCTGATTTATGGTGAGGGGAGAGAGATAAAAGCTCATTTAGGAACGACATGAACATGCTGCGTAGGTAGCTGTTTATCAGTAAATATCCCCACTGTGATTAAGGAAAGCAGTAGCTTAATAAATTAAGTACTTCCTGGTATGGTTACTGTACTAGTAACTCCCCCAAAGAATCTGGATTGTGGTGAGGGAACAGAGAAAAAAGCTCATTTAGGACCTGCACTTACGAAGGTGGTAGGCAGCTGTATATCAGGAAGTAAAACTTCTGAGGATAAAAAAAGCTGGAGCTTGTTAAGGTAATTACATAGGGGAAAGGATAATGTACTGGGAACTCCTCAGAATAATCTGATTTGTAGTGAGGGAAGAGAGATAAAAGCTCATTTAGGAACGACATGAACATGCTGGGTAGGTAGCTGTTTATCAGTAAATATCTCCACTGAGATTAAGAAAAGCAGTAGCTTAATAAATTAAGTACTTCCTGGTATGGTTACTGTACTGGTAACTCCCCAAAAGAATCTGGATTGTGGTGAGGGAATAGAGAAAAAAGCTCATTTAGGACCTGCACTTACGAAGGGGGTAGGCAGCTGTATATCAGGGAGTAAACCTTCTGAGAATAAAAACAGCTGGAGATTGTTAAGGTACTTACACAGGGGAAAGGATAATGTACTGGGAACTCCGTAGAAGAATCTGATTTATGGTGACGGGAGAGAGATAAAAGCTCATTTAGGAACGACATGAACATGCTGCGTAGGTAGCTATTTATCAGTAAATATCTCCACTGAGATTAAGAAAAGCAGTAGCTTAATAAATTAAGTACTTCCTGGTATGGTTACTGTCCTGGAAACTCCCCAAAAGAATCTGGATTGTGGTGAAGGAACAGAGAAAAAAGCTCATTTAGGACCTGCACTTACGAAGGTGGTAGGCAGCTGTATATCAGGGAGTAAACCTTCTGAGAATAAAAACAGCTGGAGCTTGTTAAGGTAATTACACAGGGGAAAGGATAATGTACTGGGAACTCCTCAGAAGAATCTGATTTGTGGTGAGGGGAGAGAGATAAAAGCTCATTTAGGAACGACATGAACATGCTGCGTAGGTAGCTGTTTATCAGTAAATATCTCCACTGAGATTAAGAAAAGCAGTAGCTTAATAAATTAAGTACTTCCTGGTATGGTTACTGTACTGGTAACTCCCCAAAAGAATCTGGATTGTGGTGAGGGAACAGAGAAAAACGCTTATTTAGGACCTGCACTTACGAAGGGGGTAGGCATTTGTATATCAGGGAGTAAACCTTCTGAGACTAAAAACAGCTGGAGCTTGTTAAGGTAATTACACAGGGGAAAGGATAATGTACTGGGAACTCCTCAGAAGAATCTGATTTGTGGTGAGGGGAGAAAGATAAAAGCTCATTTAGGAACGACATGAACATATTGCGTAGGTAGCTGTTTATCAGTAAATATCTCCACTGAGATTAAGAAAAGCAGTAGCTTAATAAATTAAGTACTTCCTGGTATGGTTACTGTACTGGTAACTCCCCAAAAGAATCTGGATTGTGGTGAGGGAACAGAGAAAAAAGCTCATTTAGGACCTGCACTTACGAAGGGGGTAGGCAGCTGTATATCACGGAGTAAAACTTCTGAGAATAAAAACAGCTGGAGCTTGTTAAGGTAATTACACAGTGGAAAGGATAATGTACTGGGAACTTCTCAGAAGAATCTGACTTGTGCTGAGGGGAGAGAGATAAAAGCTCATTTAGGAACAACATGAACAAGCTGCGTAGGTAGCTGTTTATCAGTAAATATCTCCACTGAGATTAAGAAAAGCAGTAGCTTAATAAATTAAGTACTTCCTGGTATGGTTACTGTACTGGTAACTCCCCAAAAGAATCTGGATTGTGGTGAGGGAACAGAGAAAAAAGCTCATTTAGGACCTGCACTTACGAAGGGGGTAGGCAGCTGTATATCAGGGAGTAAACCTTCTGAGAATAAAAACAGCTGGAGCTTGTTAAGGTAATTACACAGGGGAAAGGATAATGTACTGGGAACTCCTCCGAAGAATCTGATTTGTGGTGAGGGGAGAGAGATAAAAGCTCATTTAGGAACGACATGAACATGCTGCGTAGGTAGCTGTTTATCAGTAAATATCTCCACTGAGTTTAAGAAAAGCAGTAGCTTAATAAATTAAGTACTTCCTGGTATGGTTACTGTACTGGTAACTCCCCAAAAGAATCTGGATTGTGGTGAGGGAACAGAGAAAAAAGCTCATTTAGGACCTGCACTTACGAAAGGGATAGGCAGCTGTATATCAGGGAGGAAACCTTCTGAGAATAAAAACTGCTGGAGCTTGTTAATGAAATTACACAGGGGAAAGGTTAATGTAGTGGGAACTCCTCAGAAGAATCGGATTTGTGGTGAGGGGAGAGAGATAAAAGCTCATTTAGGAACGACATGAACGTACTTCGAAGGTAGCTGTTTATCAGTAAATATCTCCACTGAGATCAAGAAAAGCAGTAGCTTAATAAATTAAGTACTTCCTGGTATGGTTACTGTACTGGTAACTCCCCAAAAGAGTCTGGATTGTGGTGAGGGAACAGAGAAAAAAGCTCATTTAGGACCTGCACTTACGAAGGGGTTAGGCAGCTATATATCAGGGAGTAAACCTTCTGAGAATAAAAACAGCTGGAGCTTTTTAAGGTAATTACACAGGGGAAAGGATAATGTACTGGGAACTCCTCAGAAGAATCTGATTTTTGGTGAGGGGAGAGAGATAAAAGCTCATTTAGGAACGACATGAACATGCTGCGTAGGTAGCTGTTTATCAGTAAATATCTCCACTGAGATTAAGAAAAGCAGTAGCTTAATAAATTAAGTACTTCCTGGTACGGTTACTGTACTGGTAACTCCCCCAAAGAATCTGGATTGTGGTGAGGGAACAGAGAAAAAAGCTCATTTAGGACCTGCACTTACGAAGGGGGTAGGCAGCTGTATATCAGGGAGTAAACCTTCTGTGAATAAAAACAGCTGGAGCTTGTTAAGGTTATTACACAGGGGAAAGGATAATTTACTGGGAACTCCTCAGTAGAATCTGATTTGTGGTGAGGGGAGAGAGATAAAAGCTCATTTAGGAACTAAATGAACATGCTGCGTAGGTAGCTGTTTATCAGTAAATATCTCCACTGAGATTAAGAAAAGCAGTAGCTTAATAAATTAAGTACTTCCTGGGATGGTTATTGTACTGGTAACTCCCCAAAAGAATCTGGATTGTGGTGAGGGAACAGAGAAGTAAGCTCATTTAGGACCTGCACTTTCGAAGGGGGTAGGCACCTGTTTATCAGGGGGTAAACCTTCTGAGAATAAAAACAGCTGGAGGTCGTTAAGGTAATTACACAGGGGAAAGGATAATGTACTGGGAACTCCTCAGAAGAATCTGATTTGTGGTGAGGGGAGAGAGATAAAAGCTCATTTAAGAACGACATGAACATGCTCCGTAGGTAGTTGTTTATCAGTAAATATCTCCACTGAGATTAAGAAAAGCAGTTGCTTAATAAATTAAGTACTTCCTGGTATGGTTACTGTACTGATAACTCCTCAAAAGAATCTGGATTGTGGTGAGGGAACAGAGAAAAAAGCTCATTTAGGACCTGCACTTACGAAGGGGGTAGGCAGCTGTATATCAGAGAACAAACCTTCTGAGAAGAAAAACAGCTGGAGCTTATTAAGGTAATTACACAGGGGAAAGGATAATGTACTAGGAACTCCTCAGAAGAATCTGATTTGTGGTGAGGGGAGAGAGATAAAAGCTCATTTAGGAACGACATGAACATGCCCCGTAGGTAGCTGTTTATCAGTAAATATCTCCACTGAGATTAAGAAAAACAGTAGCTTAATAAATTAAGTACTTCCTGGTATGGTTACTGTACTGGTAACTCCCCAAAAGAATCTGGATTGTGGGGAAGGAACAGAGAAAAAAGCTCATTTAGGACCTGCACTTACGAAGGGGTTAGGCAGCTGTATATCAGGGAGTAAACCTTCTGAGAATAAAAACAGCCGGAGCTTGTTAAGGTAATTACACAGGGGAAAAGATAATGTACTGGGAACTCCTCAGGAGAATCTGATTTGTGGTGAGGGGAGAGAGATAAAAGCTCATTTAGGAACTACATGGAACATGCTGCGTAGGTAGCTGTTTATCAGTAAATATCTCCACTGAGATTATGAAAAGCAGTAGCTTAATAAATTAAGTACTTCCTGGGATGGTTACTGTACTGGTAACTCCCCAAAAGAATCTTAATTGTGGTGAGGGAACAGAGAATTAAGCTCATTTAAGACCTTCACTTGCGAAGGGGGGTAGGCATTTGTAATATCAGGGAGTAAACCTTCTGAGACTAAAAATAGCTGGAGCTTGTTAAGGTAATTACACAGGGGAAAGGATAATGTACTGGGAACTCCTCAGAAGAATCTGATTTGTGGTGAGGGGAGGAGAGATAAAAGCTCATTTAGGAACGACATGAACATGCTCCGTAGGTAGCTGTTTATCAGTAAATATCTCCACTGAGATTAAGAAAAGCAGTCAGCTTAATAAATTAGTACTTCCTGGTATGGTTACTGGACTGATAACTCCCCAAAAGAATCTGGATTGTGGTGAGGGAACAGAGAAAAAGCTCATTTAGGACCTGCACTTACGAAGGGGGGTAGGCAGCTGTATATCAGGGAGTAAACCTTCTGAGAATAAAAACAGCTGGAGCTTGTTAAGGTAATTACACAGAGGAAAGGATAATGTACTGGGAACTCCTCAGAAGAATCTGATTTGTGGTGAGGGGAGAGAGCATAAAAGCTCATTTAGGAACGACATGAACATGCTGCGTAGGTAGCTGTTTATCAGTAAATATCTCCACTGAGATTAAGAAAAGCAGTAGCTTAATAAATTAAGTACTTCCTGGTATGGTTACTGTACTGGTAACTCCCCAAAAGAATCTGGATTGTGGTGAGGGAACAGAGAAAAAAGCTCATTTAGGGACCTGCACTTACGAAAGGGATAGGCAGCTGTATATCACGGAGTAAACCTTCTGAGAATAAAAACACCTGGAGCTTGTTAAGGAAATTACACAGGGGAAAGGATAATTTAGTGGGATCTCCTCAGAAGAATCTGATTTGTGGTGAGGGGGTGAGAGATAAAAGCTCATTTAGGAACGACATGAACATGCTGCGTAGGTAGCTGTTTATCAGTAAATATCTCCACTGAGATTAAGAAAAGCAGTAGCTTAATAAATTAAGTACTTCCTGGTATGGTTACTGTACTGGTAACTCCCCAAAAGAATCTTGATTGTGGGTGAGGGAACAGAGAAAAAAGCTCATTTAGGACCTGCACTTACGAAGGGGTTAGCAGCTATATATCAGGGTGTAAACCTTCTGAGAATAAAAACAGCTGGAGCTTTTTAAGGTAATTACACAGGGGGAAAGGATAATGTACTGGGAACTCCTCAGAAGAATCTGATTTTTGGTGAGGGGAGAGATATAAAAGCTCATTTAGGAACGACATGAACATGCTGCATAGGTAGCTGTTTATCAGTAAATATCTCCACTGAGATTAAGAAAAGCAGTAGCTTAATAAATTAAGTACTTCCTGGTATGGTTACTGTACTGGTAACTCCCCAAAGGAATCTGGATTGTGGTGAGGGAACAGAGAAAAAAAGCTCATTTAGGACCTGCACTTACGAAGGGGGTAGGCAGCTGTATATCAGGGAGTAAACGTTCTGAGAATAAAAACAGCTGGAGCTTGTTAAGGTAATTACACAGGGGAAAGGATAATGTACTGGAAAGTCCTCAGAAGAATCTGATTTGTGGTGTGGGGAAGAGGATAAAACCTCATTTAGGAATGACATGAACATGTTGCGTAGGTAGCTGTTTATCAGGTATATATCTCCACTGAGATTAAGAAAAGCAGTAGCTTAATAAATTATGTACTTCCTGGTATGGTTACTGTACTGGTAACTCCCAAAAGAATCTGGATTGTGGTGAGGGAACAGAGAAAAAAGCTCATTTAGGACCTGCACTTACGAAGGGGGTAGGCAGCTGTATATCAGGGAGTAAAACCTTCTGAGAATAAAAACAGCTGGAGCTTGTTAAGGTAATTACACAGGGGAAAGGATAATGTACTGGGAACTCCTCAGAAGAATCTGATTTGTGGTGAGGGGAGAGAGATAAAAGCTCATTTATGAACGACATGAACATGCTGCGTAGGTAGCTGTTTATCAGTAAATATCTCCACTGAGATTAAGAAAAGCCGGTAGCTTAATAAATTAAGTACTTCCTGGTATGGTTACTGTACTGGTAACTCCCCCAAAGAATCTGGATTGTGGTGAGGGAACAGAGAAAAAGCTCATTTAGGACCTGCACTTACGAAGGGGGTAGGCAGCTGTATATCAGGGAGTAAACCTTCTGAGAATAAAAACAGCTGGAGCTTGTTAAGGTAATTACACAGAGGAAAGGATAATGTACTGGGAACTCCTCAGAAGAATCTGATTTGTGGTGAGGGGAGAGAGATAAAAGCTCATTTAGGAACGACATGAACATGCTGCGTAGGTAGCTGTTTATCAGTAAATATCTCCACTGAGATTAGAAAAGCAGTAGCTTAATAAATTAAGTACTTCCTGGTATGGTTACTGTACTGGTAACTCCCCAAAGGAATCTGATTGTGGTGAGGGAACAGAGAAAAAAGCTCATTTAGGACCTGCACTTACGAAGGGGGTAGGCAGCTGTATATCAGGGAGTAAACGTTCTGAGAATAAAAACAGCTGGAGCTTGTTAAGTTAATTACACAGGGGAAAGGATAATGTACTGGGAACTCCTCGGAAGAATCTGATTTGTGGTGAGGGGGAGAGAGATAAAAGCTCATTTAGGAACGACAGAACATGCTGCGTAGGTAGCTGTTTATCAGTAAATATCTCCACTGAGATTAAAAAAAGCAGTAGCTTAATAAATTAAGTACATCCTGGTATGGTTACTGTACTGGTAACTCCCAAAAGAATCTGGATTGTGGTGAGGGAACAGAGAAAAAAGCTCATTTAGGACCTGCACTTACGAAAGGGATAGGCAGCTGTATAATCACGGAGTAAACCTTCTGAGAATAAAAACACCTGGAGCTTGTTAAGGAAATTACACAGGGGAAAGGATAATTTAGTGGGATCTCCTCAGAAGAATCTGATTTGTGGTGAGGGGTGAGAGATAAAAGCTCATTTAGGAACGACATGAACATGCTGCGTAGGTAGCTGTTTTATCAGTAAATATCTCCACTGAGATTAAGAAAAGCAGTAGCTTAATAAATTAAGTACTTCCTGGTATGGTTACTGTACTGGTAACTCCCCAAAAGAATCTGGATTGTGGTGAGGGAACAGAGAAAAAAAGCTCATATAGGACCTGCACTTACGAAGGGGTTAGGCAGCTATATATCAGGGTGTAAACCTTCTGAGAATAAAAACAGCTGGAGCTTTTAAGGTAATTACACAGGGGAAAGGATAATGTACTGGGAACTCTCAGAAGAATCTGATTTTTGGTGAGGGGAGAGATATAAAAGCTCATTTAGGAACGACATGGAACATGCTGCGTAGGTAGCTGTTTATCAGTAAATATCTCCACTGAGATTAAGAAAAGCAGTAGCTTAATAAATTAAGTACTTCCTGGTATGGTTACTGTACTGGTAACTCCCCAAAGGAATCTGGATTGTGGTGAGGGGAACAGAGAAAAAGCTCATTTAGGACCTGCACTTACGAAGGGGGGTAGGCAGCTGTATATCAGGGAGTAAACGTTCTGAGAATAAAAACAGCTGGAGCTTGTTAAGGTAATTACACAGGGGAAAGGATAATGTACTGGAAAGTCCTCAGAAGAATCTGATTTGTGGTGTGGGGAGAGAGATAAAACCTCATTTAGGAATGACATGAAAATGTTGCGTAGGTAGCTGTTTATCAGTATATATCTCCACTGAGATTAAGAAAAGCAGTAGCTTAATAAATTATGTACTTCCTGGTAGGTTACTTTACTGGTAACTCCCCAAAAGAATCTGGATTGTGGTGAGGGAACAGAGAAAAAAGCTCATTTAGGACCTGCACTTACGAAGGGGGTAGGCAGCTGTATATCAGGGAGTAAACCTTCTGAGAATAAAAACAGCTGGAGCTTGTTAAGGTAATTACACAGGGGAAAGGATAATGTACTGGGAACTCCTCAGAAGAATCTGATTTGTGGTGAGGGGAGAGAGATAAAAGCTCATTTATGAACGACATGAACATGCTGCGTAGGTAGCTGTTTATCAGTAAATATCTCCACTGAGATTAAGAAAAGCAGTAGCTTAATAAATTAAGTACTTCCTGGTATGGTTACTGTACTGGTAACTCCCCCAAAGAATCTGGATTGTGGTGAGGGAACAGAGAAAAAGCTCATTTAGGACCTGCACTTACGAAGGGGGTAGGCAGCTGTATATCAGGGAGTAAACCTTCTGAGAATAAAAACAGCTGGAGCTTGTTAAGGTAATTACACAGAGGAAAGGATAATGTACTGGGAACTCTCAGAAGAATCTGATTTGTGTTGAGGGGAGAGAGATAAAAGCTCATTTAGGAACGACATGAACATGCTGCGTAGGTAGCTGTTTATCAGTAAATATCTCCACTGAGATTAAGAAAAGCAGTAGCTTAATAAATTAAGTACTTCCTGGTATGGTTACTGTACTGGTAACTCCCCAAAGGAATCTGGATTGTGGTGAGGGAACAGAGAAAAAAGCTCATTTAGGACCTGCACTTACGAAGGGGGTAGGCAGCTGTATATCAGGGAGTAAACGTTCTGAGAATAAAAACAGCTGGAGCTTGTTAAGTTAATTACACAGGGGAAAGGATAATGTACTGGGAACTCCTCGGAAGAATCTGATTTGTGGTGAGGGGAGAGAGATAAAAGCTCATTTAGGAACGACAGAACATGCTGCTTAGGTAGCTGTTTATCAGTAAATATCTCCACTGAGATTAAAAAAAGCAGTAGCTTAATAAATTAAGTACATCCTGGTATGGTTACTGTACTGGTAACTCCCCAAAAGAATCTGGATTGTGGTGAGGGAACAGAGAAAAAAGCTCATTTAGGACCTGCACTTACGAAAGGGATAGGCAGCTGTATATCACGGAGTAAACCTTCTGAGAATAAAAACACCTGGAGCTTGTTAAGGAAATTACACAGGGGAAAGGATAATTTAGTGGGATCTCCTCAGAAGAATCTGATTTGTGGTGAGGGGTGAGAGATAAAAGCTCATTTAGGAACGACATGAACATGCTGCATAGGTAGCTGTTTATCAGTAAATATCTCCACTGAGATTAAGAAAAGCAGTAGCTTAATAAATTAAGTACTTCCTGGTATGGTTACTGTACTGGTAACTCCCCAAAAGAATCTGGATTGTGGTGAGGGAACAGAGAAAAAAGCTCATTTAGTACCTGCACTTACGAAGGGGGTAGGCCGCAGTATATCAGGGAGTAAACCTTCTGAGAATAAAAACAGCTGGAGCTTGTTAAGGTAATTACACAGGGGAAAGGATAATGTACTGGGAACTCCTCAGAAGAATCTGATTTGTGGTGAAGGGAGAGAGATAAAATCTCATTAGGAACGACATGAACATGCTGCGTAGGTAGCTGTTTATCAGTAAATATCTCCACTGAGATTAAGAAAAGCAGTAGCTTAATAAATTAAGTACTTCCCGGTATAGTTACTGTACTGGTAACTCCCCAAAAGAATCTGGATTGTGGTGATGGAAAAGAGAAAAAAGCTCATTTAGGACCTGCACTTACGAAGGGGGTAGGCAGCTGTATATCAGGGAGTAAACCTTCTGAGAATAAAAACAGCTGGAGCTTGTTAAGGTAATTACACAGGGGAAAGGATAATGTACTGGAACTCCTCAGAGGAATCTGATTTGTGGTGAGGGGAGAGAGATAAAAGCTCATTTAGGAACGACATGAACATGCTGCGTAGGTAGCTGTTTATCAGTAAATATCTCCACTGAGATTAAGAAAAGCAGTAGCTTAATAATTAAGTACTTCCTGGTATGGTTACTGTACTGGTAACTCCCCAAAAGAATCTGGATTGTGGTGAGGGAACAGAGAAAAAAGCTCATTTAGGAACTGTACTTACGAAGGGGGTAGGCAGCTGTATATCAGGGAGTAAACCTTCTGAGAATAAATCAGCTGGAGCTTGTTAAGGTAATTACACAGGGGAAAGGATAATGTACTGGGAACTCCTCAGAAGAATCTGATTTGTGGTGAGGGGAGAGAGATAAAAGCTCATTTAGGAACGACATGAACATGCTGCGTCGGTAGATGTTTATCAGTAAATATCTCCACTGAGATTAAGAAAAGCAGTCCTTAATAAATTAAGTACTTCCTGGTATGGTTACTGTACTGGTAACTCCCCAAAAGAATCTGGATTGTGGTCCGGAACAGAGACAAAAGCTCATTTAGGACCTGCACTTACGAAGGGGGTAGGCAGCTGTATATCAGGGAGTAAACCTTCTGAGAATAAAAACAGCTGGAGCTTGTTAAGGTAATTACACAGGGGAAAGGATACTGTACTGGGAACTCCTCAGAAGAATCTGATTTGTGGTGAGGGGAGAGAGATAAAAGCTCATTTAGGAACGACATGAACATGCTGCGTAGGTAGCTGTTTATCAGTAAATATCTCCACTGAGATTAA
>NW_025960925.1:0-64542 GCF_023159225.1 Perognathus longimembris pacificus | reverse complement strand
GAAGTACTTAATTTATTAAGCTACTGCTTTTCTTAATCTCAGTGTAATTATTTACTGATAAACAGCTACCTACGCAGCATGTTCTTGTCGTTACTAAATGAGCTTTTATCTCTCTCCCCTCACCACAATCAGATTCTTCTGAGGAGTTCCCAGTACATTATCCTATCCCCTGTGTAATTGCTTAACAAGCTCCAGTTGTTTTTATTCTCAGAAGGTTTACTCCCTGATATACTGCTGCCTACCCCCTTCGTAAGTGCAGGTCCTAAATGAGCTTTTTTCTCTGTTCCCTCACCACAATCAGATTCTTTTGGGGAGTCTTTTGGGGAGTACAGTAACCATACCAGGAAGTACTTAATTTATTAAGCTACTGCTTTCCTTAATCTCAGTGGAGATATTTACTGGTAAACTTCTACCTATGCAGCATTTTCATATCGTTCCGAAATGAGCTTATATCTCTCTCCCCTCACCACAAATCAGATTCTTCTGAGGAGTTCCCAGTACATGATCCTTTCCCCTGTGTAATTACCTTAACAAGCTCAACTGTTTTTATTCTCAGAAGGTGTACTCCCTGATATACAGCTGCCTACCCCTTCGTAAGTGCAGGTCCTAAATGAGCTTTTTTCTCTCTTCCCTCACCACAATCCAGATTCTTTTGGGGAGTTAACAGTACAGTAACCATACCAGGAAGTACTTAATTTATTAAGCTACTGTTTTCTTAATTTCAGTGGAGATATTTACTGATAAACAGCTACCTATGCAGCATTTTCATGTCGTTCCTAAATGAGCTTTTATCTCTCTCCCCTCAACACAAATCAGATTCTTCTGAGGAGTTCCCAGTACATTATCCTTTCCCCTGTGTAATTACCTTAACAAGCTCCAGCTGTTTTTATTCTCAGAAGGTTTACTCCCTGATATACAGCTGCCTACCCCCTTTGTAAGTGCAGGTCCTAAATGAGCTTTTTTCTCTGTTCCCTCACCACAATCCAGATTCTTTTGGGGAGTTACCAGTACAGTAACATACCAGGAAGTACTTAATTTATTAAGCTACTGCTTTTCTTAATCTCACTGGAGATATTTACTGATAAAGAGCTACCTACGCAGAATGTTCATGTCGTTCCTAAATGAGCTTTATCTCTCTCCCCTCACCACAAATCAGATTCTTCTGAGGAGTTCCCAGTAAATTATCCTTTCCCCTATGTAAATACCTTAACAAGCTCCACCTGTATTTATTCTCAGAAGGTTTACTCCCTGATATTCAGCTACCTACCCCCTTCGTAAGTGCAGGTCCTAAATGAGCTTTATTCTCTGTTCCCTCACCACAATCCAGATTTTTTGGGGAGTTACCAGTACAGTAACCATACCAGGGAAGTACTTAATTTATTAAGCTACTGCTTTTCTTAATCTCAGTGGAGATATTTACTGATAAACAGCTACATATGCAGCATGTTCATCGCATTCCTAAATCAGCTTTTATCTCTCTCCCCCTCACCACGAATCGGATTCTTCTGAGAGTTCCCAGTACATTAACCTTTCCCCTGTGTAATTACCTTAACAAGCTCCAGCTGTTTTTATTCTCAGAAGGTTTACTCCCTGATATTCAGCTACCTACCCCCTTCGTAAGTGCAGGTCATAAATGAAGTATTTTCTCTGTTCCCTCACCACAATCCAGATTCTTTTGGGGAGTTACCAGTAAAGTAACCAAACCAGGAACTACTGAATTTATTAAGCTACTGCTTTTCTTAATCTCAGTGAGATATTTACTGATAAACAGCTAACCACGCAGCATGTTCATGTCGTTCCTAAATGAGCTTTATTCTCTCTCCCCTCACCACAAATCACATTCTTCTGAGGAGTTCCCAATACTTTATCCTTTCCCCTGTGTAATTACCTTAAGAAGCTCCAGCTGTTTTTATTCTCAGAAGGGATACTCCCTCATATACAGCTGCCTACCCCCTTCGTAAGTGCAGGTCCTAAATGAGCTTTTTTTCTCTGTTCCCTCACCACAATCCAGATTCTTTTGGGGAGTTACCAGTACAGTAACCATACCAGGAAGTACTTAATTTCTTAAGCTACTGCTTTTCTTAATCTCATTGGAGATATTTACTAATAAACAGCTACCTACGCAGCATGTTCATGTCCTTCCTAAATGAGCTTTTATCTCTCTCCCCCTCACCACAAATCAGATTCTCCTGAGGATTTCCAGTACATTATCCTTTCCCCTGTGTAATTAACTTAACAAGGCCCTGCTGTTTTTATTCTCAGAAGGGATACTCCCTGATATACAGCTGCCTACCCCCTTCGTAAGTGCAGGTCCTAAATGAGCTTTTTTCTCTGTTCCCTCACCACAATCCAGATTCTTTTGGGGAGTTACCAGTACAGTAACCATACCAGGAAGTACTTAATTTATTAAGCTACTGTTTTCTTAATCTCAGTGGAGATATTTACTGATAAACAGCTACCTATGAAGCATTTTCATGTCGTTCCTAAATGAGCTTTTATCTCTCTCCCCTCAACACAAATCAGATTCTTCCGAGGAGTTCCCAGTACATTATCCTTTCCACTGGGTAATTACCTTAACAAGCTCCACCTGTTTTTGTTCTCAGAAGGTTTACTCCCTGATATACAGCTGCCTACCCACTTCGTAAGTGCAGGTCCTAAATGAGCTTTTTTCTGTGTTCCCTCACCACAATCCAGATTCTTTTGGGGAGTTACCAGTACAGTAACCATACCAGGAAATACTGAATTTATTAAGCTACTGCTTTTCTTAATCTCAGTATTGATATTTACTGATAAATATCTACCTACGCAGCATGTTCATGTCGTTCCTAAATGAGCTTTTATCTCTCTCCCCTCACCACAAATCAGATTCTTCTGATTAGTTCCCAGTACATTATCCTTTCCCCTGTGTAATTGCCTTAACAAGCTCCAGCTGTTTTTATTCTCAGAAGGTTTACTCCCTGAAATACAGCTGTCTACCCCCTTCGTAGTGCAGGCCCTAAATGAGCTTTTTTCTCTGTTCCCTCACCACAATCCAGATACTTTTGGGGAGTTACCAGTACAGTAACCATACCAGGAAGTACTTAATTTATTAAGCTACTGCTTTTCTTAAACTCAGTGTAGATATTTACTGATAAACAGCTACCTATGCAGCATTTTCATGTCGTTACCAAATGAGCTTTTATCTCTCTTCCCTCACCACAAATCAGATTCTTCTGAGGAGTTCCCAGTACATTATCCTTTACCCTGTGTAATTACCTTAACATGCTCCAGCTGTTTTTATTCTCAGAAGGGATACTCCCTGATATACAGTGGTCTACCCCCTTGGTAAGTGCAGGTCCTAAATGAGCTTTTTTCTTTGTTCCCTCACCACAATCCAGATTCTTTTGGGGAGTTACCACTACAGTAACCATACCAGGAAGTACTTAATTTATTAAGCTACTGCTTTTCTTAAACTCAGTGGAGATATTTACTGATAAACAGCTACCTATGCAGCATTTTCATGTCGTTAACAAATGAGCTTTTATCTCTCTCCACTCACCACAAATCAGATTCTTCTGAGGAGTTCCAAGTACATTATCCTTTCCCCAGTGTAATTACCTTAACAAGCTGCAGCTGTTTTTATTCTCAGAAGGTTTACTCAATGATATGCAGTTGCCTACCACCTTCGTAAGTTCAGGTCCTAAATGAGCTTTTTTCTCTGTTCCCTCACCACAATCCAGATTCTTTTGGGGAGTTTCCAGTACAGTAACCATACCAGGAAGTACTTAATTTATTAAGCTACTGCTTTTCTTAATCTCAGTGTAATTATTTACTGATAAACAGCTACCTACGCAGCATGTTCATGTCGTTACTAAATGAGCTTTTATCTCTCTCCCCTCACCACAAATCAGATTCTTCTGAGGAGTTCCCAGTACATTATCCTTTCCCCTGTGTAATTGCCTTAACAAGCTCCAGTTGTTTTTATTCTCAGAAGGTTTACTCCCTGATATACTGCTGCCTACCCCCTTCGTAAGTGCAGGTCCTAAATGAGCTTTTTTCTCTGTTCCCTCACCACAATCCAGATTCTTTTGGGGAGTCTTTTGGGGAGTACAGTAACCATACCAGGAAGTACTTAATTTATTAAGCTACTGCTTTCCTTAATCTCAGTGGAGATATTTACTGATAAACTTCTACCTATGCAGCATTTTCATATCGTTCCGAAATGAGCTTATATCTCTCTCCCCTCACCACAAATCAGATTCTTCTGAGGAGTTCCCAGTACATGATCCTTTCCCCTGTGTAATTACCTTAACAAGCTCCAACTGTTTTTATTCTCAGAAGGTGTACTCCCTGATATACAGCTGCCTACCCCCTTCGTAAGTGCAGGTCCTAAATGAGCTTTTTTCTCTCTTCCCTCACCACAATCCAGATTCTTTTGGGGAGTTAACAGTACAGTAACCATACCAGGAAGTACTTAATTTATTAAGCTACTGTTTTCTTAATTTCAGTGGAGATATTTACTGATAAACAGCTACCTATGCAGCATTTTCATGTCGTTCCTAAATGAGCTTTTATCTCTCTCCCCTCAACACAAATCAGATTCTTCTGAGGAGTTCACAGTACATTATCCTTTCCCCTGTGTAATTACCTTAACAAGCTCCAGCTGTTTTTTACTCTAGAAGGATTACTCCCTGATATACAGCTGCCTACCCCCTTCGTAAGTGCAGGTCATAAAAGAGCTTTATTCTCTCTTCCCTCACCACAATCCAGATTCTTTTGGGGAGTTACCAGTACAATAACCATACCAGGAAGTACTCAATTTATTAAGCTACTGCTTTTCTTAATCTTCTTGGAGATATTTACTGATAAACAGCTACCTACTCAGCATGTTCATATCGTCCCTAAATGAGCTTTTATCTCTCTCCCCTCACCACGAATCAGATTCTTCTGAGGAGTTCCCAGTACTTTATCCTTTCCCCTGTGTAATTACCTTAACAAGCTCCAGCTGTTTTTATTCTCAGAAGGTTTACTCCCTGATATACAGCTGCCTACCCCCTTCGTAAGTGCAGGTCCTAAATGAGCTTTTTTCTCTGTTCCCTCACCACAATCCAGATTTTTTTGGGGAATTACCAGTACAGTAACCATACCAGGAAGTACTTAATTTATTAAGCTCCTGCTTTTCTTAAAATCAGTGGAGATATTTACTGATAAACAGCTACCTACGCAGCATGTTCATGTCGTTCCTAAATGTGCTTTTATCTCTCTCCCCTCACCACAAATCAGATTCTTCTGAGGAGTTCCCGGTACATTATCCTTTCCCCTGTGTAATTACCTTAACAAGCTCCAGCTGTGTTTTTTCTCAGAACGGATACTCCCTGATATACAGCTGCCTACCCCCTTCGTAAGTGCAGGTCCTAAATGAGCTTTTTTCTCTGTTCCCTGACCACAATCCAGATTGTTTTGGGGAGTTACCAGTTCAGTAACCATACCAGGAAGAACTTAATTTATTAAGATACTGCTTCTCAGTGGAGATATTTACTGATAAACAGCTACCTACGCAGCATTTTCATGTCGTTCCTAAATGAGCTTTTATCTTTCTCCCCTCACCACAAATCAGATTCTTCTGAGGAGTTCCCAGTACATTATCCTTTCCCCTGTGTAATTACCTTAACAAGCTCCAGCTGTGTTTTTTCTCAGAACGGATACTCCCTGATATACAGCTGCCTACCCCCTTCGTAAGTGCAGGTCCTAAATGAGCTTTTTTCTCTGTTCCCTCACCACAATCCAGATTCTTTTGGGGAGTTACCAGTTCAGTAACCATACCAGGTAGTACTTAGTTTATTAAGCTACTGCTCTTCTTAATCTCATTGGAGATATTTACTGATAAACAGCTACCTACGGAGCATGTTCATGTCTTTCCTAAATGAGGTTTTATCTCTCTCCCCTCACCACAAATCAGATTCTTCTGAGGAGTTCCCAGTACATTATCCTTTCCCCTGTGTAATTACCTTAACAAGCTCCAGTTGTTTTTATTCTCAGAAGGGATACTCACTGATATACAGCTGCCTACCCCCTTCGTAAGTGCAGGTCCTAAATGAGTTTTTTTCCTGATCCCTCACCACAATCCAGATTCTTTTGGGGAGTTACCAGTACAGTCACCATACCAGGAAGTACTTAATTTATTAAGCTACTGCTTTTCATAATCTCAGTGGACATATTTACTGATAAACAGCTACCTACGCAGCATGTTCATGTCCTTCCTAAATGAGGTTTTATCTCTCTCCCCTCACCACAATCAGATTCTTCTGAGGAGTTCCCAGTACATTATCCTTTCCCCTGTGTAATTACCTTAACAAGCTCCTGCTGTTTTTATTCTCAGAAGGGATACTCCCTGATATACAGCTGCCTACCCCGTTCCTAAGTGCAGGTCTTAAATGAGCTTTTTTCTCTGTTCTCTCAATACAATCCAGATTCTTTTGGGGAGTTACCAATAGAGTAACCATACCAGGAAGTACTTAATTAATTAATCTACTGCTTTTCTTAATCTCAGTGGAGATATTTACTGATAAACAGCTACCTACGCAGCATGATCCTGTCATTCCTAAATGAGCTTTTATCTCTCTCCCCTCAGCACCACAAATCAGATTCTTCTGAGGAGTTCCCAGTACATTATCCTTTCCCCTGTGTAATTACCTTAACAAGCTCCAGCTGTTTTTATTCTCAGAAGGTTTACTCCCTGATATACAGCTGCCTACCCCCTTCGAAAGTGCAGGTCCTAAATGAGCTTTTTTCTCTGTTCCCTCACGACAATCCAGATTCTTTTGGGGAGTTACCAGTACAGTAACCATACCAGGAAGTACTTAATTTATTAAGCTACTGCTTTTCTTAATCTCAGTGGAGATATTTACTGATAAACAGCTACCTATGCAGCATGTTCAGGTCGTTCCTAAATGAGCTTTTATCTCTCTCCCCTCAAAACAAATCAGATTCTTCTGAGGAGTTCCCAGTACATTATGCTTTCCCCTGTGTAATTACCTTAACAAGCTCCAGCTGTTTTTATTTTTAGAAATATTACTCCCTGATATACAGCTGCATACCACCTTCGTAAGTGCAGGTAATAAATGAGCTTTTTTCACTGTTCCCTCACCAAAACCAGATTTTTTTGGGGAGTTACGAGTACAGTAACCACACCAGGAAGTACTTCATTTATTAAGCTACTGCTTTTCTTAATCTCAGGGGAGATATTTACCGATAAACAGCTACCTATGCAGCATTTTCATGTAGTTCCTAAATGAGCTTTTATCTCTCTCCCCTCAGCACAAATCAGATTCTTCTGAGGAGTTCCCAGTACATTATGCTTTCCCCTGTGTAATTACCTCTATGCAGCATTTTCATGTCGTTCCTAAATGAGCTTTTATCTCGCTCCCCTCACCACAAATCAGATTCTTCTGAGGAGTTCCCAGTACATTATCCTTTCCCCTGTGTAATTACCTTAACAAGCTACAGCTGTTTTTATTCTCAGAAGGGATACTCCCTGATATACAGCTGCCTACCCCCTTCGTAAGTGCAGGTCCTAAATGAGCTTTTTTCTCTGTTCCCTCACAACAATCCAGATTCTTTTGGGGAGTTACCAGTACAGTAACCATACCAGGAAGTACTTAATTTATTTAGTACTGCTTTTCTTAATCTCAGTGGAGGTATTTACTGATAAACAGCTACCTATGCAGCATGTTCATGTCGTTCTTAATGAGCTTTTATCTCTCTCCCCTCACCACAAATCAGATTCTTCTGAGGAGTTCCCAGTACTTTATCCTTTCCCCTGTGTAATTACCTTAACAAGCTCCAGCTGTTTTTATTCTCAGGACGATACTCCCTGATATACAGCTGCCTACCCCCTTCGTAAGTGCAGGTCCTAAATGAGCTTTTTTCTCTGTTCCCTCACCACAATCCAGATTCTTTTGGGGAGTTACCAGTACAGTAACCATACCAGGAAGTACTTAATTTATAAAGCTACTGCTTTTCTTAATCTCAGTGGAGATATTTACTGATAAACAGCTACCTACACAGCATGTTCATGTCTTTCTTAAATGAGCTTTTATCTCTCTCCCCTCACCACAAATCAGATTCTTCTGAGGAGTTCCCAGTACATTATCCTTTCCCCTGTGTAATTACCTTAACAAGCTCCAGCTGTTTTTATTCTCAGAAGTTTTACTCCGAGATATACAGCTGCCCAACCCCTTCGTAAGTGCAGGTCCTTAATGAGCTTTTTTCTCTTTTATCTCACTAAAATCCACATTCTTTTGGGGAGTTACCAGTACAATAACCATACCAGGAAGTACTTAATTTATTAAGCTACTGATTTTCTTAATCTTAGTGGAGATATTTACTGATAAACAGCTACCTATGCAGCATTTTCAGGTCGTTCCTAAATGAGGTTTTATCGCTCTCCCCTCAACACAAATCAGATTCTTCTGAGGAGTTCCCAGTACATTATCCTTACCCCTGTGTAATTACCTTAACAAGCTCCAGCTGTTTTTATTCTCAGAAGGTTTACTCCCTGATATACAGCTGCCTACCCCCTTCGTAAGTGCAGGTCCTAAATGAGCTTTTTTCTCTGTTCCCTCACCACAATCCAGATTTTTTTGGGGAATTACCAGTACAGTAACCATACCAGGAAGTACTTAATTTATTAAGCTCCTGCTTTTCTTAAAATCAGTGGAGATATTTACTGATAAACAGCTACCTACGCAGCATGTTCATGTCGTTCCTAAATGTGCTTTTATCTCTCTCCCCTCACCACAAATCAGATTCTTCTGAGGAGTTCCCGGTACATTATCCTTTCCCCTGTGTAATTACCTTAACAAGCTCCAGCTGTGTTTTTTCTCAGAACGGATACTCCCTGATATACAGCTGCCTACCCCCTTCGTAAGTGCAGGTCCTAAATGAGCTTTTTTCTCTGTTCCCTGACCACAATCCAGATTGTTTTGGGGAGTTACCAGTTCAGTAACCATACCAGGAAGAACTTAATTTATTAAGATACTGCTTCTCAGTGGAGATATTTACTGATAAACAGCTACCTACGCAGCATTTTCATGTCGTTCCTAAATGAGCTTTTATCTTTCTCCCCTCACCACAAATCAGATTCTTCTGAGGAGTTCCCAGTACATTATCCTTTCCCCTGTGTAATTACCTTAACAAGCTCCAGCTGTGTTTTTTCTCAGAACGGATACTCCCTGATATACAGCTGCCTACCCCCTTCGTAAGTGCAGGTCCTAAATGAGCTTTTTTCTCTGTTCCCTCACCACAATCCAGATTCTTTTGGGGAGTTACCAGTTCAGTAACCATACCAGGTAGTACTTAGTTTATTAAGCTACTGCTCTTCTTAATCTCATTGGAGATATTTACTGATAAACAGCTACCTACGGAGCATGTTCATGTCTTTCCTAAATGAGGTTTTATCTCTCTCCCCTCACCACAAATCAGATTCTTCTGAGGAGTTCCCAGTACATTATCCTTTCCCCTGTGTAATTACCTTAACAAGCTCCAGTTGTTTTTATTCTCAGAAGGGATACTCACTGATATACAGCTGCCTACCCCCTTCGTAAGTGCAGGTCCTAAATGAGTTTTTTTCCTGATCCCTCACCACAATCCAGATTCTTTTGGGGAGTTACCAGTACAGTCACCATACCAGGAAGTACTTAATTTATTAAGCTACTGCTTTTCATAATCTCAGTGGACATATTTACTGATAAACAGCTACCTACGCAGCATGTTCATGTCCTTCCTAAATGAGGTTTTATCTCTCTCCCCTCACCACAATCAGATTCTTCTGAGGAGTTCCCAGTACATTATCCTTTCCCCTGTGTAATTACCTTAACAAGCTCCTGCTGTTTTTATTCTCAGAAGGGATACTCCCTGATATACAGCTGCCTACCCCGTTCCTAAGTGCAGGTCTTAAATGAGCTTTTTTCTCTGTTCTCTCAATACAATCCAGATTCTTTTGGGGAGTTACCAATAGAGTAACCATACCAGGAAGTACTTAATTAATTAATCTACTGCTTTTCTTAATCTCAGTGGAGATATTTACTGATAAACAGCTACCTACGCAGCATGATCCTGTCATTCCTAAATGAGCTTTTATCTCTCTCCCCTCAGCACCACAAATCAGATTCTTCTGAGGAGTTCCCAGTACATTATCCTTTCCCCTGTGTAATTACCTTAACAAGCTCCAGCTGTTTTTATTCTCAGAAGGTTTACTCCCTGATATACAGCTGCCTACCCCCTTCGAAAGTGCAGGTCCTAAATGAGCTTTTTTCTCTGTTCCCTCACGACAATCCAGATTCTTTTGGGGAGTTACCAGTACAGTAACCATACCAGGAAGTACTTAATTTATTAAGCTACTGCTTTTCTTAATCTCAGTGGAGATATTTACTGATAAACAGCTACCTATGCAGCATGTTCAGGTCGTTCCTAAATGAGCTTTTATCTCTCTCCCCTCAAAACAAATCAGATTCTTCTGAGGAGTTCCCAGTACATTATGCTTTCCCCTGTGTAATTACCTTAACAAGCTCCAGCTGTTTTTATTTTTAGAAATATTACTCCCTGATATACAGCTGCATACCACCTTCGTAAGTGCAGGTAATAAATGAGCTTTTTTCACTGTTCCCTCACCAAAACCAGATTTTTTTGGGGAGTTACGAGTACAGTAACCACACCAGGAAGTACTTCATTTATTAAGCTACTGCTTTTCTTAATCTCAGGGGAGATATTTACCGATAAACAGCTACCTATGCAGCATTTTCATGTAGTTCCTAAATGAGCTTTTATCTCTCTCCCCTCAGCACAAATCAGATTCTTCTGAGGAGTTCCCAGTACATTATGCTTTCCCCTGTGTAATTACCTCTATGCAGCATTTTCATGTCGTTCCTAAATGAGCTTTTATCTCGCTCCCCTCACCACAAATCAGATTCTTCTGAGGAGTTCCCAGTACATTATCCTTTCCCCTGTGTAATTACCTTAACAAGCTACAGCTGTTTTTATTCTCAGAAGGGATACTCCCTGATATACAGCTGCCTACCCCCTTCGTAAGTGCAGGTCCTAAATGAGCTTTTTTCTCTGTTCCCTCACAACAATCCAGATTCTTTTGGGGAGTTACCAGTACAGTAACCATACCAGGAAGTACTTAATTTATTTAGTACTGCTTTTCTTAATCTCAGTGGAGGTATTTACTGATAAACAGCTACCTATGCAGCATGTTCATGTCGTTCTTAATGAGCTTTTATCTCTCTCCCCTCACCACAAATCAGATTCTTCTGAGGAGTTCCCAGTACTTTATCCTTTCCCCTGTGTAATTACCTTAACAAGCTCCAGCTGTTTTTATTCTCAGGACGATACTCCCTGATATACAGCTGCCTACCCCCTTCGTAAGTGCAGGTCCTAAATGAGCTTTTTTCTCTGTTCCCTCACCACAATCCAGATTCTTTTGGGGAGTTACCAGTACAGTAACCATACCAGGAAGTACTTAATTTATAAAGCTACTGCTTTTCTTAATCTCAGTGGAGATATTTACTGATAAACAGCTACCTACACAGCATGTTCATGTCTTTCTTAAATGAGCTTTTATCTCTCTCCCCTCACCACAAATCAGATTCTTCTGAGGAGTTCCCAGTACATTATCCTTTCCCCTGTGTAATTACCTTAACAAGCTCCAGCTGTTTTTATTCTCAGAAGTTTTACTCCGAGATATACAGCTGCCCAACCCCTTCGTAAGTGCAGGTCCTTAATGAGCTTTTTTCTCTTTTATCTCACTAAAATCCACATTCTTTTGGGGAGTTACCAGTACAATAACCATACCAGGAAGTACTTAATTTATTAAGCTACTGATTTTCTTAATCTTAGTGGAGATATTTACTGATAAACAGCTACCTATGCAGCATTTTCAGGTCGTTCCTAAATGAGGTTTTATCGCTCTCCCCTCAACACAAATCAGATTCTTCTGAGGAGTTCCCAGTACATTATCCTTACCCCTGTGTAATTACCTTAACAAGCTCCAGCTGTTTTTATTCTCAGAAGGTTTACTCCCTGATATACAGCTGCCTACCCCCTTCGTAAGTGCAGGTCCTAAATGAGCTTTTTTCTCTGTTCCCTCACCAAAATCCAGATTATTTTGGGGAGTTACCAGTACTGTAACTATACCAGGAAGTACTTAATTTATTAAGCTACTGCTTTTCTTAATCTCAGTGGAGATATTTACTGATAAACAGCTACCTATGCAGCATGTTCACGTCGATCCTAAATGACCTTTGATCTCTCTCCCCTCACCAAAAATCAGATTCTTCTGAGGGGTTTCCAGTACATTGTCCTTTCCCCTTTGTAATTACCTTAACAAACTGCAGCTGTTCTTATTCTCAGAAGGGATACTCCCTGATATACAGCTGCCTACCCCCTTCGTAAGTGCAGGTCCTAAATGAGGTTTTTTCTCTGTTCCCTCACCACAATCCAGATTCTTTTGGGGAGTTACCAGTACAGTAACCATACCAGGAAGTACTTAATTTATTTATTTATTTATTTTAATTTTTTTTATTATTAATTGAACATAAAATTTTTTTTTACAAAGTGCTTTGCAAAGAGGGTGCAGTTACATAGTAGGGCAGTGTGTACATTTCTTGTGATATCTTACAACCTGTATTCCCATCCCTTGTCTAGGTCAGGTAGACGTATATGCAGTATACAATGTATCAAGCACATATACAGTGTTCACAGACTTGGTCTCTACTGTCTCTCCATCTCCCTTTGTTAACAGTCATATATCAGGGAGATCATGCCCCTTGGTTTTCTGTGTTCTCGGCTTGTCTCACTCAACATTATTTGTTCGAGTTCTGACCATTTCCCTGCGAATAACAATACTTCACCATTCCTAATCGCTATGTAGTATTCCATTGTGTATAAGTACCATATTTTTTGGATCCATTCATCTGTGGAGGGGCATCTGAGTTGTTTCCAAATTTTGGCTATTGTGAATTGTGCTGCGATAAACATGGAAGTACAAATGTCCTTTTGATATCTTGGGTTTTGCTGTTTAGCATAGATGCCTAGGAGTGGTATGGCTGGGTCATAGGGTAGGTCTATATTGAGCTTTTTGAGAAACCTCCATACTGTTCTCCAAAGTGGCTGTACTAATTTGCACTCCCACCAACAATGGAGAAGGGTTCCTCTTTCCCCACAGTCCCTCCAGCATTTGTTGTTTCCTGAGTTCAGAGTATAGGCCATTCTAACTGGGGTGAGGTGGTATCTCAGGGTTGTTTTTATTTGCATTTCCTTTACTAGCAGGGATGTTGAGCATTTCCTCATGTGTTTCTTTGCCATTTTTATATCTTCTCTTGTGAAGTCTCTCTTTAGCTCTTTTGCCCATTTCCTAATAGGTTTATTGGGCTTGGAGGGGCTTAGTTTTTTGAGTTCTCTGTAGATGACAGATATCAGGCCTTTGTCTGTTGCTGTGCTGGTAAATATCCTTTCCCATATCGTTGGCTGTCTTTCTATTTTGGTGGCTATGACCTTAGCTGTGCAGAAACTTTTTAATTTGTAGTAGTCCCATTTGTTGAGTCTTTCCCCTATTTGTTGTGCCCCTGGGACTCTATTCAGGAAGTTCCTTCCTGTGCCTGTAAGTTCTAGTGTCTTTCCTACTCTGTCCTTCAGTAGTTTCAAGGATTCAGGTCTGATGTTGAGGTCCTTGATCCATTTTGAGTTGATCTTGGTGCATGGTGATAGGCTTGGGTCTACTTTGAGTTTTCTGCATATGGCTGCCCAGTTCTCCCAGCACCAGTAGTTGAAGAGGCTATGTTTATTCCATTGTATGTCTTTAGCTCCTTTGTCGAATATCAGTTGGCTGTAAGAGTGCGGTTTTATTTCTGGGTCTTCAATTCTAATCCACTGGTCTTCCGATCTGTTTTTATACCAATACCATGCTGTTTTTGTTATGATGGCCTTGTAGTAGAGCTTGAAGTCTGGTATGGTGATACCTCCTGCACTATGTTTTTTGCCTAGAATTGCTTTGGCTATTCTAGGTTTTTTGCTGTTCCATATGAATTTATGGATTGGTTTCTCTATTTCAGTGAAGAATGTGGCTGGGATTTTGATAGGTATTGCATTGAATTTGTATAACAATTTGGGCAATATGGCCATTTTCACTATATTGATTCTGCCTACCCATGAGCATGGGAGGTCCTTCCATCTCCTCGTGTCTTCTTTGATTTCCCTTATTAGATTTTTGTAGTTTTCATTGAATAGGTCCGTCACATCCTTGGTTAAGTTGATCCCTAGGTACTTTATTCTTTTTTTGGCTACTGTAAATGGAATTGTTTCCATAATTTCCTTTTCTGTTTGTCTATTGCTGGTGTACAGAAAAGCTGCTGACTTTTGTGGATTGATTTTGTATCCTGCTACTTTGCCAAATTGGTTTATTAGATGTAGGAGTTTGGGTACTGAGTTTTTTGGGTCCTTGAGATATAAGATCATGTCGTCTGCGAATAGGGATAACTTGATTTCTTCCTTGCCGATGTGGATCCCTTTGATGTCCTCCTCTTGCCTTATTGCTATGGCTAGGGATTCCAGTACTATGTTGAACAGAAGTGGGGAGAGTGGGCTCCTTGTCTTGTTCCTGTGTTTAGGGGGAATGATTTAAGTTTCTCTCCATTTAATATGATATTAGCAGTTGGTCTGTTGTATATGGCTTTTATTGTTTTGAGGAATGTTCCATCTATTCCTGTTCTCTCCAAAGCTTTTAATAGGTATGGATGTTGTATTTTGTCGAAGGCTTTTTGGGCATCGACTGAGATAACAATGTGATTCTTGATTTTAGTTCTGTTTATGTGGTGAATTACATTGATTGATTTACGGATGTTGAACCATCCTTGTGACTGAGGGATGAAGCCTACTTGGTCATGATGTATGATATTCTTGATCACTTTCTGGATCCTGTTAGCTAATATTTTATTGAGGAGCTTTGCATCTGTGTTCATTAGTGATATTGGTCTGTAGTTCTCTTTTTTTGTTGGATCTTTGCCTGGTTTGGGGATGAGTATGATATTAGCTTCGTAGAATGAGTTCGGGATTTCTCCCTCCGTTTCTATTTCGCGGAAGAGTTTGAGGAGTATTGGAATTAGCTCCTCACTAAAGGTTTTGTAGAATTCATTGGTGAATCCATCTGGGCCTGGGCTTTTCTTAGTAGGGAGGTTCTTGATTACCTCCTGTATCTCACCGTAAGTTATTGGTTTATTTAGTTGATTTATTTCTTCTTGGTTCAGTTTGGGCAGCTTGTACTTCTCTAAGAATTTATCCATTTCTGTAAAATTATTGTTTTTTGTTGAGTAGAGGTTTTGGAAATAGCTCCTTATGATTGTTTGAATATCGTGTGTACTTGTTGTAATTTTTCCTGTGGAGTCCCTGATTTTACGAATATGAGTCTCTTCTCTTCTTTTTTTTTTGTGAGTCTTGCAAGGGGTCTGTCAATTTTGTTTATTTTCTCAAAGAACCAGCTTTTAGTCTTATTTATTTGTTGAATGGTCTTTCTATTTTCAATCAGATTTATCTCTTCTTTAATCTTTGTAATCTCTCCCCTCCTAGTCGTTTTAGATTCTGTCATTTCTTGTTTCTCCAGTTGTTTTAGTTTCATCGTGAGGGTATTCACCTGCTCTGCTTCCATTCTTTTAATGTGGGTACTGAGTGCAATGATCTTGCCCCTCAGTACTGCCTTAGCTGTGTCCCATAGGTTTCTTTTTGATGTGTTTTCTTTGTCATTGTGGCTTATGAATTCGTTGATTTCATCTTTAATTGGATCTGTGGCCCAAGTGTTGGATAACAGCGTGGGGTTTAGCCTCCAAGAGTGTGTATAGGCTCTGTGGTATCCTTTGTTGTTGAGGGTTACCTTTAATCCACTGTGATCAGATATAATACATGGGATGATGTCAATACTTTTGTATTTGCTGAGGTTCTTTGTGTGGGCTATGACGTGGTCTATTTTGGAATATGATCCATGGGCTGCTGATAAGAAGGTGTATTGGGTCTCTGTAGGGTGGAAGGTTCTATATAGGTCTGTTAGATCCATTTGGGAAATGGTGTTATTTAGGTCCTCAGCTCCCTTACTAATCCTCTGGGTGTTGGATCTGTCTCTTGGAGAGAGAGGAGTATTAAAGTCACCCACTATGATTGTTTTTGCATCTATCTTGCTCTGTAATTCTGTGAGAATTTGCTTGACATATCTCGGGCCTCTTTTGTTCGGTGAGTATACATTTATCACCGTGATGTCTTGATTCTGGATTTTTCCTTGTATTAATATGTAGTGTCCTTCTTTGTCTTTTTGAGTGGACTTTAAAGAGAAATCCAGCTTGTCTGAGATCAGAATGGCTACACCTGCCATTTTGGTGGGTGCATTTGCTTGGTAGATCTTGCTCCATCCTTTCATTCGAAGCCTGTTTTTGTCCCTTGCTGTAAGGTGGGTCTCTTGTAGACAGCAGATGTCAACTTTTTGTTTGCGGATCCATTCTGCCAGTCTGCTCCTCTTGATCGGGGAGTTTAAGCCATTTATATTTAAAGAGATCAAGGATAAGGGTGTTTTTTCTCCTTCCATTTTTTTGTTGTGCTGTTTTTTCCTGTTATTTTTTTTTCTTCTTGTCTTTAGTGAGCTGGTCTTTCTGCTGTACTTTGGCTATTGAAGTTTCTTTCTGATTCTGTCTGTGTGTCTTTTACGATCTCTGTTGTGTGGGCTTCCCCTCTTAATATTCGCTGTAGGGCTGGTTTTTTATTCACATACTCCTTTAGCTCCTCTTTGGTGTGGAAAGATCTGGTTCTCCCTTCGAATGTGAACTCCAGTTTCGCCGGATATTTGATCCGAGGTTGTAAATTGTTATTCTGAAGTACTTGGATGGTGTTCTTCCACTCACTTCGAGCTTGGTAAGTTTGTGTGGATAAGTCGGATGTTATTCGAATCCTCTTCCCATTGAAAAAAGTTTCCTTCTTCGCTTTGGCTGAATTCAGAATTTGCTCTTTAATCTTGAGGTCTGTAGTCTTGAATATTATGTGCCTTGGGGTGGTTTTCCTGGGGTCTGGCCTGCCAGGTGTCCTATAGGCTTCGGTTACCTGGATGGGGTCCCCTGTGAGATTGGGGGAGTTTTCTGCAATAACTTTATTGAGAACATGATTAAGCCCTCTGCTCTGATATTCGGCTCCTTCTTCTATTCCAATTATGCGCAGATTATTTCTCTTGTCTTTGTCCATTAGTTCCTGGATTAATCTTCCCTGAAGCTTCACCTTTTCTTGGAGTGTGGTCATTTTCTGGTTGTGGTCAGCTGCTTTATCGTCCAGGCGAGAGATTCTGGATTCCATATGGTCCACTCTTTGTGTTATGGTTTCAATTGCGGAGTTTATGGATGTCAGAGAGCTATTCATGGTTGTCATATCAGCTCTGATCGTGGAAATTTCTTCCTTTAAAGAGTTGTATTTTAAATCTATTTTTTCATGCATTTCAATTCTCAGGGTGTGGAGATTTTCTTTAAAGGCGGCTTGCATTGTATCCATTTTTGCTTCCATTTCTTTAAACCAGGCTTGAATTGTATCCAGTTTTGCTTCCATTTCTTTCTTGGCTTCCTGGGTGTCCTTCCAGATTTCCGCTCTAAACTCCTGGAATTGTTTTCTGATTTCATTTCTGACGGTTTCGATCATTCCTGTTAACATGTCCTCATTTGCTTTTTTATTCTCCATCTCCTCTTCAGTCGTGCTGCTTTTTGGAGCTGGCGAGTTGGCTTGTCCTTTGCTGAACTGAGTTATGTTTCTTTGTGATTTGCGCATCTGGAGGTCTGTGTAGATCTTCCCTCCCTTCTGTGTAGGCGTGTCTATGGCAGCAGGTGCTGTCGCTGTGGCCCCGCCCACCAGTGCAGGGCACTCCTACCAGAGCGGGCGCTTTCGCCGGGGCCCCGCCCTCCTGTGCACTGTGAGTCCCCTACAACAGGCACTTTAGTGGGGTCTGCCTCCCAGAGCGAGCCCTGGGTTGTTGGGTTGTGCTTGCGCCCTCCCGCGAGTCCGTTGGGGGGGGGAGGCAGTATGTGTGGGGCCCAGTGGGATCGACTGTCCGGGTGTGGCTTGGCACCCTCAGACCTCGCCTCCGCTGCGAGGAGGGGGAACGAGATCAGGCTCAGGTGACCCTGCTGGGCTGGTATTGCCCACCAGCGCTTGTGATTTTAGGTGTAAGAGTCCACAAGGTCTAGGCGCCTCGGGTGGGGCTTGCCCTGCCGGCCGTCCCCGGCCCCTGTTGGGAAGGGGACGGGGCCGGTTCTGCCAGTTCAGGAACCTTTGGGGGCTTGGGGCTGTTCCGCCCTTCCCCTGCTAGACTGGCTTCCCAGCGCCTGATGGGAGCTTCCCGCCTGATTTGGGGGACCTTTGTTACCACGGGAGTGGGGAGGGGGAGGTAGAGATATATAGCTTCTTTGTCGGGCTTGGGTCTCCCGTTGGGGAAGGGGTTATAGGGGACTCACTTTTGCTGCTTTGTGTGTGTGTCCCGCGCCGCCATTGGCCCTTCAGGGGTTGGCAAAGTGTCGTGGTGGCTTCCCCCGTTCCCTCTTTCTGCCTCGCTGGGTTCCCTTGTCCGAATCCGGTGTGGACCCGAACTTCTCGTCGCTGCCGGGTGTGTCTTGGTCCGCACCCTGCTTTGTGTCCGTGGGGTCTCCCGCTATATGGATTCTGCGCTCCTGGCAACCTGACTGCCGATCGCCGGGTTTCCCTTTCCCAGCCTGACCCTGTTTGGGCCAGGGTCAGCTGGTGGGGGAGGGTGCCCCGATGAATCTCCAGCTCCGTGTAGGTTTTCCGTTCTTCTTTTTTGCTCCTTTTTGTTTTCCTGCGTTTCTCCACTGCTTCTGGATGCTGGTTTTGCTGGGTTCTTGGTGGAGTGTGGGGTGTTGGAGTTCCCAGCGCGCTATTCAGTTGGTGCGAGTCGGGGTGCCTCCCTATTGTTTCGGCGCCATCTTTCTCCTCTCCAGTACTTAATTTATTAAGCTACTGCTTTTCTTAATCTCAGTGGAGATATTTACTGATAAACAGCTACCTATGTAGCATTTTCATGTCGTTCCAAAATGAGCTTTTATCTCTCTCCCCTCACCATAAATCAGATTTTTCTGAGGAGTTCCCAGTACATTATCCTTTCCCCTGTGTAATTACCTTAACAAGCTCCAGCTGTTTTTATCCTCAGAAGGGATACTCCCTGATATACTGCTGCCTACCCCCTTCGTAAGTGCAGGTACTAAATGAGCATTTTTCCCTGTTCCCTCACCACAATCCAAATTCTTTTGGGGAGTTACCAGTACAGTAACCATACCAGTACTTAATTTATTAAGCTACTGCTTTTCTTAATCTCAGAGGAGATATTTACTGATAAACAGCCACCTAGGCAGCATGTTCATGTCGTTCCTAAATGAGCTTTTATCTCTCTCCCCTCACCACGAATCAGATTCTTCTGAGGAGTTCCCAGTACATTATCCTTTCCCCTGAGCAATTACCTTAACAAATTCCACTTGTTTTTATTCTCAGAAGGTTTACTAACTGATATACAGCTGCCTACCCCCTTCGTAAGTGCAGGTCCTAAATGGGCTTTTTTCTCTGTTCCCTCACCACAATCCAGATTCTTTTGGGGAGTTACCAGTACGGTAACCATACCAGGAAGTACTTAGTTTATTAAGCTACTGCTTTTCTTAATCTCAGTGGAGATATTTACGGATAAACAGCTACCTACGGAGCATGTTCATGTCGTTCCTAAATGAGCTTTTATCTCTCTCCCTTCACCACAAATCAGATTCTTCTGAGGACTTCCCAGTACATTTTCCTTTCCCCTGTGTAATTACCTTAACAAGCTCCAGCTGTTTTTATTCTCAGAAGGTTTACTCCCTGATATACAGCTGCATACCCCCTTCGTAAGTGCAGGTCCTAAATCAGCTTTTTTCTCTGTTCCCTCACCACAATCGAGATTCTATTGGGGAGTTACCAGTACAGTCACCATACCAGGAAGTACTTAATTTATTAAGCTACTGCTTTTCTTAATCTCAGTGGAGATATTTACTGATAAACAGCTACCTACGTAGCATGTTCATGTCTTTCCTAAATGAGCTTTTATCTCTCTCCCCTCACCACAAATCAGATTCTTCTGAGGAGTTCCCAGTACATTATCCTTTCCCCTGTGTAATTACCTTAACAAGCTACAGCTGTTTTTATTCTCAGAAGGGATACTCCCTGATATACAGCTGCCTACCCCCTTCATAAGTGCAGGTCCTAAATGAGCTTTTTTCTCTGTTCCCTCACAACAATCCAGATTCTTTTGGGGAGTAACCAGTACAGTAACCATACCAGGAAGTACTTAATTTATTTAGTACTGCTTTTCTTAATCTCAGTGGAGGTATTTACTGATAAACAGCTACCTATGCAGCATGTTCATGTCGTTCTTAATGAGCTTTTATCTCTCTCCCCTCACCACAAATAAGATTCTTCTGAGGAGTTCCCAGTACTTTATCCTTTCCCCTGTGTAATTACCTTAACAAGCTCCAACTGTTTTTATTCTCAGGACGATACTCCCTGATATACAGCTGCCTACCCCCTTCGTAAGTGCACGTCCTAAATGAGCTTTTTTCTCTGTTCCCTCACCACAATCCAGATTCTTTTGGGGAGTTACCAGTACAGTAACCATACCAGGAAGTACTTAATTTATAAAGCTACTGCTTTTCTTAATCTCAGTGGAGATATTTACTGATAAACAGCTACCTACACAGCATGTTCATGTCTTTCTTAAATGAGCTTTTATCTCTCTCCCCTCACCACAAATCAGATTCTTCTGAGGAGTTCCCAGTACATTATCCTTTCCCCTGTGTAATTACCTTAACAAGCTCCAGCTGTTTTTATTCTCAGAAGTTTTACTCCGAGATATACAGCTGCCCAACCCCTTCGTAAGTGCAGGTCCTTAATGAGCTTTTTTCTCTTTTATCTCACTAAAATCCACATTCTTTTGGGGAGTTACCAGTACAATAACCATACCAGGAAGTACTTAATTTATTAAGCTACTGATTTTCTTAATCTTAGTGGAGATATTTACTGATAAACAGCTACCTATGCAGCATTTTCAGGTCGTTCCTAAATGAGGTTTTATCGCTCTCCCCTCACCACAAATCAGATTCTTCTGAGGAGTTCCCAGTACATTATCCTTACCCCTGTGTAATTACCTTAACAAGCTCCAGCTGTTTTTATTCTCAGAAGTGATACTCCCTGATATACAGCTGCCTACCCCCTTCGTAAGTGCAGGTCCTAAATGAGCTTTTTTCTCTGTTCCCTCACCACAATCCAGATTCTTTTGGGGAGTTACCAGTACAGTAACCATACCAGGAAGTACTTAATTTATTAAGCTACTACTTTGCTTACTCTCAGTGGAGATATTTACTGATAAACAGCTACCTATGCAGCATTTTCAGGTCGTTCCTAAATAAGGTTTTATCGCTCTCCCCTCACCACAAATCAGATTCTTCTGAGGAGTTCCCAGTACATTATCCTTTCCCCTGTGTAATTACCTTAACAAGCTCCAGCTGTTTTTATTCTCAGAAAGTGTACTCCCTGATATACAGCTGCCTACAATCTTACTAAGTGCAGGTCCTAAATGAGCTTTTTTATCTGTTCCCTCACCACAATCCAGATTCTTTTGGGGAGTTACCAGTACAGTAACCATACCAGGAAGTACTTAATTTATTAAGGTACTGCTTTTCTTAATCTCAGTGGAGATATTTACTGATAAACAGCTACATATGCAGCATGTTCATGTCGTTCCTAAATGAGCTTTTATCTCTCTCCCCTCACCACAAATCAGATTCTTCTGACGAGTTCCCAGTACATTATCCTTTCCCCTGTGTAATTACCTTAACAAACTCCAGCTGTTTTTATTCTCAGAAGGGATACTCCCTGATATACAGCTGCCTACCCCCTTCGTAAGTGCCGGTCCTAAATGAGCTTTTTTCTCTGTTCCCTCACCACAATCCAGATTCTTTTGGGGAGTCACCAGTACCGTAACCATACCAGTAAGTACTTAATTTATTAAGCTACTGCTTTTCTTAATCTCAGTGGAGATATTTACTGATAAACAGCTACCTATGCAGCATGTTCATGTCGTTCCTAAATGAGCTTTTATCTCTCTCCCCTCACCACAAATCAGATTCTTCTGAGGAGTTCCCAGTACATTATCCTTTCCCTGTGTAATTACCTTAACAAGCTCCAACTGTTTTTATTCTCAGAAGGCCTGCCGGGCCAGCCGGCAGGGGAACAGAAATCCTGACTGAGGGGTGGCAGGGATACGGAAAAGGAAAAATAAGGCAAGAGAAAAAAGACAAGAGACAAAGATGGGGTGCGGGAGGTCTGCAGCCGCAAGGTTGAACCTCAAGACTACAGCCAAGTTTATTCCAACTCCCAGCTTATATGCAGTTTTGGAACCAGGGAATAGCATAGGATTGTTAAAATTCCAGAACATAAAGAGTCTTTGAAGTTTGCAACATTTGATTACAGTAAACACAGGACAAGGTTGATTAACATAGGAATCTACTCCAGCGGACATAGCAAGATGGGGACATAGCAATGCAATTCCGGATAGTGGCTGTGAACAAATGTCCTTGCCTTTAGCATATCCTGGCGGCAACAGCACAGCCAGAGGTGATAATGAATCTAGCTGCAGGTTTTGGCTCCCGTTATCTTGGCGACATCGGCACAGCCAGAGGTCAGGATGAGCTTAGCTGCTAGCTCGGCTCCCGACAGTTCCCCCGTCTTTTTATTAAAAGAAGCGAACCAGCCTGTCTTAGGTGGGGTGGGTGCCCCAGCCCGCCTTACCCGTCTTGGGGAACAACTTCAGAGCAGTGCTGAAGGCCCTGTCTTAGGTCGGTCTAAGGCTGGCACCGCCTCATACCCGTCTCTGGCTGCGGTTCCTCTCGGGGGAAATTCATTTACTTGGAGCTTGACCTTATGCAGCTGGCTGGCTAAACTCATGAAAGAGTTTTGCAATATGCGTACAATGCAAGGAAGACATAGGCAAGCCATCAGCAAAAGTATCCCTGGGCCGAGCAATGTCATTAGCAGCCCCTTAACGTTAGTTAAGGAAGGGACATACTGTTGAAGTTGTTGAAACAGTTCTTTTGCTCTTTCTGCCACTTTAAAGTCCAAAGGCGGGGCCTGTTCTAGTCCGGCTATTTGTCTATGGAGTTGAAAGAGATCTAAGGACAAGTTATTATGGTGCCAAATACCATTTAAATGTGCTACAACTTGTTCCCAAGGATAGCTTGACCCATTATACTTATGGGGGGGTCACACAAATAAAGTCAAACCCAGCATGACAGCGCACCCGTTGCAAAGTTTGTAAGGCACGAATTTGTTCTCCCAGAGACAACACAGATTCATACAATGCTTCTAATTTTTGTTCTACCTTATCATCAATCCTGCCTTGAAAGTGCAGGGCTTGCGTGGTATTATGAGCAAGCTGATTAACATGGTGAGCTGTCTGCACATTTTGTGTTAAAGCCAGAGTAGCCGCTGCAGCAGAGGCAGCTAAGGAAATAAAGGCTAAAATTCCTGCTATTAATAGCCCTACAAATCGTCTAGGGCGCATAAGTTCTTTTAAATGTTTTAACACTTGAATACCTGTTTCTTCATACCAAGCTTCAGATAAGTTTACAGGAAGCATAACAAATGGTGGTTGCTTAATAATAATTACAGAATCAGTAAGACCACTATACAAGCAATTTGTAAAAGAACAGTTAGTGCAGGTAACATTGAAATACATGGCTCCTATAGAAATATTAAAAGGTCCAACATAATAGCATAAGGGGGTGTTACACAACTCATAATATTTTTTAAAGAAGTAGAAGTGGGCCAGGAGATATTATTCAGAGAAGCCACTAACATCCAGACATGGCGTTGAGGGCGTCCATTCATCCACCACAGACCTGGGTTGAACTTATTGGTGAGATTAGCTCCAGACCAGTCCATCAGCTGAGAATTAGTTCCTGAAATATTGGTTATAAAAGGGTGATCATGACTACACTTTACAGGGTGCAGTTCTCCCGTGGATTCTACAATTTGAGAGGAGTTGATGCAGCGAGGTATCATGAAGGATGAGGTAGAATTGGCACTTACAGGGAACCCAGTAGGCAATGAAGTCATTTGTATACTATACACTTGACTTTTATCAGGAATCCAAATTCTATAGTTTATGGATTGCATCACAGTACAGATTAGAATACAACTGTTGGAGTCAGTTGTAAAGCATAAAGGGGTTCCAATGCCAGAAGGGCTTGCGTGGTATTATGAGCAAGCTGATTAACATGGTAAGCTACTGCTTTTGTTATTCTCAGTGGAGATATTTACTGATAAACAGCTACCTATGCAGCATGTTCATGTCGTTCCTAAATGAGCTTTTATCTCTCTCCCCTCACCACAAATCAGATTCTTCTGAGGAGTTCCCAGTACATTATCCTTTGCCTGTGTAATTACCTTAACAAGCTCCAGCTGTTTTTATTCTCAGAAGAGATACTCCCAGATATACAGCTGCCTACTCCCTTCGTAAGTGCAGGTCCTAAATGAGCTTTTTTCTCTGTTCCCTCACCACAATCCAGATTCTTTGGGGAGTTACCAGTACAATAACCATACCAGGAAGTACATAATTTATTAAGCTACTGCTTTTGTTAATCTCAGTGGAGATATTTACTGAAAAACAGCAACCTACGCAGCATATTCATGTCGTTCATAAATGAGCTTTTATCTCTCTCCCCTCACCACAAATCAGATTCTTCTGAGGAGTTCCCAGTACATTATCCTTTCCCTTGTGTAATTACCTTAACAATCTCCAGCTGTTTTTATTCTCAGAAGGGATATTCCCTGATATACAGCTGCCTACCCCTTTCGTAAGTGCAGGTCCTAAATGAGCTTTTTTCTCTGTTCCCTCACCACAATCCAGATTCTTTTGGGGAGTTACCAGTACAGTAACCATACCAGAAAGTCCTTAATTTATTAATCTGCTGCTTTTCTTAATCTTAGTGGAGATATTTACTGATAAACAGCTACCTACGCAGCATGCTCATGTCGTTCCTGAATGAGCTTTTATCTCTCTCCCCTCACCACAAATCAGATTCTTCTGAGGAGTTTCCAGTACATTATCCTTTCCCCTGTGTAATTACCTTAACAAGCTCCTGCTGTTTTTGTTCTCAGAAGTTTTACTCCCTGATATACAGCTGCGTACCCCCTTCGTAAGTGCAGGTCCTAAATGAGCTTTTTTCTCTGTTCCCTCACCACAATCCAGATTTTTTGGGGGAGTTACCAGTACAGTAAGAATACCAGGAAGTACTTAATTTATTAAGCTACTGCTTTTCTTAATCTCAGTTGAGATATTTACTGATTAACAGCTACCTACGCAGCATGTTCATGTCATTCCTAAATGAGCTTTTATCTCTCTCCAATCACCAAAAATCAGATTCTTCTGACGAGGTCCCAGGACATTATCCTTTCCCCTGTGTAATTACCTTAACAAGCTCCAGCTGTTTTTATTCTCAGAAGGTTTACACCCTGATAAACAGCTGCCTACCCCTTCGTAAGTGCAGGTCCTAAATGAGCTTTTTTCTCTGTTCCCTCACCACAATCCAGATTCTTTTGGAGAGTTACCAGTACAATAACAATACCAGGAAGTACTTAATTTTTTAAGCTACTGCTTTTCTTAATCTCAGTGGAGATATTTACTGATAAACAGGTACTTATGCAGCATCTTCATGTCGTTCCTAAATGAGCTTTTATCTCTCTCCCCTCACCACACATCAGATTCTTCTGAGGAGTTCCCAGTACATTATCCTTTCCCCTGTGTAATTACCTTAACAAGCTCCAGCTGTTTTTATTCTCAGAAGGTTTACACCCTGATATAGAGCTGCCAACCCCCTTCGTAAGTGCAGGTCCTAAATGAGCTTTTTTCTCTGTTCCCTGACCACAATCCAGATTCTTTTGGGGTGTTACCAGTACTGTAACCACACAAGGAAGTACTTAATTTATTAAGCTACTGCTTTTCTTAATCTCAATGTAGATATTTACCGATAAACAGCTACCTATGCAGCATTTTCATGTCGTTCCTAAATGAGCTTTTATCTCTCTCCCCTCACCACAAATCAGATTCTTCTGAGGAGTCCCAAGTACATTACCCTTTCCCCTGTGTAATTACCTCTATGCCGCATTTTCATGTCGTTCCTAAATGAGCTTTTGTCTCTCTCCCCTCACCACAAATCAGATTTTTCGGAGGAGTTCCCAGTACATTATCCTTTCCCCTGTGTAATTACCTTAACAAGCTCCAGCTGTTTTTATTCTCAGAAGGTTTACTCCCTGATATACAGCTGCCTACCCACTTCGTAAGTGCAGGTCTTAAATGAGCTTTTTTCTCTGTTCCATCACCACAATCCAGATTCTTTTTGGGAGTTACCAGTACAGTATCCATACCAGGAAGTACTTAATTTATTAAGCTACTGATTTTCTTAATCTCAGTGGAGATATTTACTGATAATCAGCTACCTATGCAGCATGTTCATGTCGTTCCTAAATGAGCTTTTATCTCTCTCCCGTCACCACAAATCAGATTCTTCTGAGGAGTTCCCAGTACATTATCCTTTCCCCTGTGTAATTACCTTAACAAGCTCCAGCTGTTTTTTTTCTCAGATGGTTTACTCCCTGATATACAGCTGCCTACCACCTTCGTAAGTGCAGGTCCTAAATTAGCTTTTTTCTCTGTCCCCTCACCACAATCCAGATTCATTTGGGGAGTTACCAGTACAGTCACCATACCAGGAAGTACTTAATTTATTAAGCTACTGCTTTTCTTAATCTCAGTGGAGATATTTACTGATAAACAGCTACCTATGCATCATTTTCATGTCCTTCTTAAATGAGCTTTTATCTCTCTCCCCTCACCACAAATCAGATTCTTCTGAGGAGTTCCCAGTACATTATCCTTTCCCCTGTGTAATTACCTTAACAAGCTCCAGCTGTTTTTCTACTCAGAAGGGATACTCCCTGATATACAGCTGCCTACCCCCTTCGTATGTGCAGTTCCTAAATGAGCTTTTTTGTCTGTTAAATCACCACAATCCAGATTCTTTTTGGGAGTTACCAGTACATAACCATACCAGGAAGTACTTAATTTATTAAGCTACTGCTTTTGTTAATCTCAGTGGAGATATTTACTGATAAACAGCTACCTACACAGCATGTTCATGTCGTTCTTAAATGAGCTTTTATGTCTCTCCCCTCACCACAAATCAGATTCTTCTGAGGAGTTCCCAGTACATTATCCTTTCCCCTGTGTAATTACCTTAACAAGCTCCAGCTGTTTTTATTCTCAGAAGGGATACTCCCTGATATACAGCAGCCTACCCCCTTCTTAAGTGCAGCTCCTAAATATTCTTTTTTCTCTGTTCCCTCACCACAATCCATATTCTTTTGGGAAGTCGCCTGTACAGTAACCATACCAGGAAGTACTTAATTTATTAAGCTACTGCTTTTCTTTATCTCAGTGGAGATATTTACTGATAAACAGCTACGTACGCAGCATGTTAATGTCGTTCCTAAATGAGCTTTTATCTCCCTCCCCTCACCAGAAATCAGATTCTTCTGAGGAGTTCCCAGTACATTATCCATCCCCTGTGTAATTACCTTAAGAAGCTCCAGCTGTTTTAATTCTCAGAAGGTTTACTGCCTGATATACAGCTGCCTACACCCTTCGTAAGTGCAGGTCCTAAATGAGCTTTATTCTCTGTTCCCTCACCACAATCCAGACTCTTTTGGCGCGTTACCAGTACAGTAACCATAGAAGGAAGTACTTAATTTTTAAGCTACTGCTTTTCTTAATCTCAGTGGAGATATTTACTCATAAACAGCTACCTACGCAGCATGTTCATGTCGTTCCTAAATGAGCTTTTATCTCTCTCCCCTAAGCAGAAATCAGATTCTTCTGAGGAGTTCCCGGTACATTATCCTTTCCCCTGTGTAATTACCTTAACAAGCTCCAGGTGTTTTTATTCTCAGAAGGTTTACTCCCTGATATACAGCTGCCTAACCCCTTCGTAAGTGCAGGTAGTAAATGAGCTTTTTTCTCTGTTCCCTCACCACAATCCAGATTCTTTAGGGGAGTTACCAGTACAGTAACCATACCAGGAAGTACTTAATTTACTCAGCTACTGCTTTTCTTAATCTCAGTGGAGATTTTTACTGATAAACAGCTACCTATGCAGCATGTTCATGTCGTTCGTAAATGAGCTTTTATCTCTCTCCCCTCACAACAAATCAGATTCTTCTGAGGAGTTCCCAGTACATTATCCATTCCCTGTGTAATTACCTTAACAAGCTCCAGCTGTTTTTATTCTCAGAAGGTTTACTCCCTGATATACAGCTGCCTACCCCCTTCGTAAGTGCAGGTCCTAAATGAGCTTTTTTCTCTGTTCCCTCACCACAATCCAGGTTCTTTTTGGGAGTTACCACTACAGTAACCATACCAGGAAGTACTTAATTTATTAAGCTACTGCTTTTCTTAATCTCAGTGGAGATATTTACTGATAAACAGCTACCTACGCAGCATGTTCATGTCGTTCATAAATGAGCTTTTATCTCTCTCCCCTCACCACAAATCAGATTCTTCTGAGGAGTTCCCAGTACATTATCCTTTCCCCTGTGTAATTACCTTAACAAGCTCCAGCTGTTTTTATTCTCGGAAGGTTTACTCCCTGATATACAGCTGCCTACCCCCTTCGTAAGTGCAAGTCTTAAATGAGCTTCTTTCTCTGATCCCCACCGCAATCCAGAATCTTTTGGGGAGTCACCAGTACAGTAATCATACCAGGAAGTACTTAATTTATTAAGCTACTGCTTTTCTTAATCTCAGTGGAGATATTTATGATAAACAGCTACCTATGCAGCATTTTCATGTCGTTCCTAAATGAGTTTTTATCTCTCTCCCCTCACCACAAATCAGATTCTTCTGATGATTTCCCAGTACATTATCCTTTCCCCTGTGTAATTACCTTAACAAGCTCCAGCTGTTTTTATTCTCAGAAGGGATACTCCCTGATATACAGCTACCTACCCCCTTCGTAAGTGCAGGTCCTAAATGAGCTTTTTTCTCTGACCCTCACCACAATCCAGATTCTTTTGGGGAGTTACCAGTATAGTAACCATACCAGGAAGTACTTAATTTATTATATACTGCTTTTCTTAATCTCAGAAAGTGCAGGTTCCTAATGAGCTTTTTTCTCTGACCCTCACCACAATCCAGATTCTTTTGGGGAGTTACCAGTATAGTAACCATACCAGGAAGTACTTAATTTATTATATACTGCTTTTCTTAATCTCAGTGGAGATATTTACTGATAAACAGGTACCTACGCAGCATGTTCATGTCGTTCCTAAATGAGCTTTTATCTCTCTCCCCTCACCACAAATCAGATTCTTCTGACGAGTTCCCAGTACATTATCCTTTCCCCTGTGTAATTACCTTAACAAGCTCCAGCTGTTTTTATTCTCAGAAGGTTTACTCCCTGATATACATCTGCCTACCCCCTTCATAAGTGCACGTCCGAAATGAGCTTTTTTCTCTGTTCCCTCACCACAATCCTGATTCTATTGGGGAGTTACCAGTACAGTAACCATACCAGGAAGTACTTAATTTTTAAGCTACTGCTTTTCTTTATCTCAGTGGAGATATTTACTGTTAAACATCTACCTATGCAGCATGTTCATGTCGTTCTTAAATGAGCTTTTATCTCTCTCCCTTCACCACAAATCTGATTCTTCTGAGGAGTTCCCAGTACATTATCCTTTCCCGTGTGTAATTACCTTAACAAGCACCAGCTGTTTTTATTCTCAGATGATTTACTCCCTGATATACAGCTGCCTACCCCCTTCGTAAGTGCAGGTCCTGAATGAGCTTTTTTCTCTTTTACCTCACCACAATCCAGATTCTTTTGGGGAGTTACCAGTACAGTAACCATACCAGGAAGTACTTAATTTATTAAGCTACTGCTTTTCGTAATCTCAGTGGAGATATTTACTGATAAACAGCTACCTAAGCAGCATGTTCATGTCGTTCCTAAATGAGCTTTTATCTCTCTCCCCTCACCACAAATCAGATTCTTCTGAGCAGTTCCCAGTATATAATCCTTTCCCCTGTGTAATTACCTTAAAAAGCTCCTGTTGTTTTTCTTCTCAGAGGTTTTACTACCTGATATACAGCTGCCTATCCCCTTCGTAAGTGCAGGTCCTAAATGAGCTTTTTTCTCTGTTCCCTCACCACAATCCAGATTCTTTTGGGGAGTTACCAGTACAGTAACCATACCAGGAAGTACTTAATTTATTAAGCTACTGCTTTCCTTAATCTCAGTTGAGATATTTACTGATAAACATCTACCTATGCAGCATTTCCATGTCGTTCCTAAATGAGCTTTTATATCTCTCCCCTCACCACAAATCAGATTCTTCTGAGGAGTTCCCAGTACATTATCCTTTCCCCTGTGTAATTACCTTAACAAGCTCCAGCTGTTTTTATTCTCAGAAGGTTTACTCCCTGATACACAGCTGTCTACCCCCTTCGTAAGTGCAGGTCGTAAATGAGCTTCTTTTTCTGATCCCCACCGCAATCCAGATTCTTTTGGGGAGTCACCAGTACAGTAATCATACCAGGAAATACTTAATTTATTAAGCTACTGCTTTTCTTAATCTCAGTGGAGATATTTATGATAAACAGCTACCTATGCAGCATTTTCATGTCGTTCCTAAATGAGCTTTTATCTCTCTCCCCTCACCACAAATCAGATTCTTCTGAGCAGTTCCCAGTATATAATCCTTTCCCCTGTGTAATTACCTTAAAAAGCTCCTGTTGTTTTTCTTCTCAGAGGTTTTACTACCTGATATACAGCTGCCTATCCCCTTCGTAAGTGCAGGTCCTAAATGAGCTTTTTTCTCTCTTCCCTCACCACAATCCAGATTCTTTTGGGAAGTTACCAGTACAGTAACCATACCAGGAAGTACTTAATTTATTAAGTTACTGCTTTTCTTAATCTCAGTGGAGATATTTACTGATAAACAGCTACCTATGCAGCATTTCCATGTCGTTCTTAAATGAGCTTTTATCTCTCTACCCTCACCACAAATCAGATTCGTCTGAGGAGTTCCCAGTACATTATCCTTTCCCCTGTGTAATTACCTTAACAAACTCCAGCTTTTTTTGTTCTCCGAAGGGATACTCCCTGATATACAGCTGCCTACCCCCTTCGAAATTGCAGGTCCTAAATGAGCTTTTTTCTCTGTTCCCTCACCACAATCCAGATTCTTTTGGGGAGTTACCAGTACAGTAACCATACCAGGAAGTACTTAATTTATTAAGCTACTGCTTTCCTTAATCTCAGTTGAGATATTTACTGATAAACATCTACCTATGCAGCATTTCCATGTCGTTCCTAAATGAGCTTTTATATCTCTCCCCTCACCACAAATCAGATTCTTCTGAGGAGTTCCCAGTACATTATCCTTTCCCCTGTGTAATTACCTTAACAAGCTCCAGCTGTTTTTATTCTCAGAAGGTTTACTCCCTGATACACAGCTGTCTACCCCCTTCGTAAGTGCAGGTCGTAAATGAGCTTCTTTTTCTGATCCCCACCGCAATCCAGATTCTTTTGGGGAGTCACCAGTACAGTAATCATACCAGGAAATACTTAATTTATTAAGCTACTGCTTTTCTTAATCTCAGTGGAGATATTTATGATAAACAGCTACCTATGCAGCATTTTCATGTCGTTCCTAAATGAGCTTTTATCTCTCTCCCCTCACCACAAATCAGATTCTTCTGATGATTTCCCAGTACATTATCCTTTCCACTGTGTAATTACCTTAACAAGCTCCAGCTGTTTTTATTCTCAGAAGGTTTACTCCCTGATATACAGCTGCCTACCCCCTTCGTAAGTGAAGGTCCTAAATGAGCTTTTTTCCTCTGTTTCCTCACCACAATCCAGATTCTTTTGGGGAGTTACCAGTACAGTCACCATACCAGGAAGTACTTAATTTATTAAGCTACTGCTTTTCTTAATCTCAGTGGAGATATTTACTGATAAACAGCTACCTACTCAGCATGTTCATGTCGTTCCTAAATGAGCTTTTATCTCTCTCCCCTCACCACAAATCAGATTCTTCTGAGGAGTTCCCAGTACATTATCCTTTCCCCTGTGTAATTACTTTAACAAGCTCCAGCTGTTTTTATTCTCAGAGGGGATACTCCCTGATATACAGCTGCCTACCACCTTTGTAAGTGCAGGTCCTAAATGAGCTTTTTTCTCTGTTCCCTCACCACAATCCAGATTCTTTTGGGGAGTTACCATTACAGTAACCATACCAGGAAGTACTTAATTTTTTAATCTACTGCTTTTCTTAATCTCAGTGGGGATATTTATTGATAAACAACTATCTAGGCTGCATGTTCATGTCGTTCCTAAATGAGCTTTTATCTCTCTCCCCTCACCACAAATCAGATTCTTCTGAGGAATTCCCAGTACATTATCCTTTCCCCTGTGTAATTACCTTAACATGCTCCAGCTGTTTTTATTATCAGAAGGGATACTCCCTGATATACAGCTGCCTACCCCCTTCGTAAGTGCAGGTCCTGAATGAGCTTTTTTCTCTGTTCCCTCACCACAATCCAGATTCTTTTGGGGAGTTACCAGTACTGTAACCATACCAGGAAGTACTTAATTTATTAATCTACTGCTTTTCATAATCTCAGTGGGGATATTTATTGATAAACAACTATCTAGGCTGCATGTTCATGTCGTTCCTAAATGAGCTTTTATATCTCTCCCCTCACCACAAATCAGATTCTTCTGAGGAGTTCCCAGTACATTATCCTTTCCCCTGTGTAATTACCTTACCAAGCTCCAGCTGTTTTTATTCTCACAAGGTTTACTCCCTGATATACAGCTGCCTACCCCCTTCGTAAATGCAGGTCTTAAATGAGCTTCTTTTTCTGATCCCCACCGCAATCCAGATTCTTTTGGGGAATCACCAGTACAGTAATCATACCAGGAAATATTTAATTTATTAAGCTACTGCTTTTCTTAATCTCAGTGGAGATATTTACTGATAAACAGCAACCTACGCAGCATGTTCATGTCGTTCCTAAATGAGCTTTTATCTCTCTCCCCTCACCACAAATCAGATTCTTCTGAGGAGTTCCCAGTACATTATCCTTTCCCCTGTGTAATTACCTTAACAAGCTCCAGCTGTTTTTATTCTCAGAAGGTTTACTCCCTGATATACAGCTGCCTACCGAATCCTAAGTGAAAGTCCTAAATGAGCTTTTTTCTCTGTTCCCTCAGCACAATCCAGATTCTTTTGGGGAGTTACCAGTACAGAAACCATACCAGGAAGTACTTAATTTATTAAGCTACTGCTTTTCTTAATCTCAGTGGAGATATTTACTGATCAGCAGCTACCTACGCAGCATTTTCATATCGTTCCTAAATTTGCTTTTATCTCTCTCCCCTCACCACAAATCAGATTCTTCTGAGGAGGTCCCAGTACATTATCCTTTCTTCTGTGTAATTACCTTAACAAGCTCCAGCTGTTTTTATTCTCAGAAGGTTTACTCACTGATATACACCTGCCTACCCCCTTCTTAAGTGCAGGTCTTAAATGAGCTTTTTTCTCTGTTCCCTCACCACAATCCAGATTCTTTTGCGGAGTTACCAGTACAGTAACCATACCAGGAAGTACTTAATTTATTAAGCTACTGCTTTTCTTAATCTCAGTGGAGATATTTACTGATAAACAGCTACCTATGCAGCATTTTCATGTCGTTCTTAAATGAGCTTTTATCACTCTCCCCTCACTACAAATCAGATTCTTCTGAGGAGTTCCCAGTACATTATCCTTTCCCCTGTGTAATTACCTTAACAAGCTCCAGCTGTTTTAATTCTCAGAAGGGATACTCCCTGATATACTGCTGCCTACCCCTCGTAAGTGCAGGTCCTAAATGAGCTTTTTTCTCTGTTCCCTCACCACAATCCAGATTCTTTTGGGGAGTTACCAGTACAGTAACCATACCAGGAAGTACTTAATTTGTTAAGCTACTGCTTTTCTTTATCTCAGTGGAGATATTGACTGATAAACAGCTACCTATGTATCATTTTCCTGTCGTTCCTAAATGAGCCTTTATCTCTCTCCCCTCACCACAAATCAGATTCTTCCGAGGAGTTACCAGTACATGATCGTTTCCCCTGTGTAATTACCTTAACAAGCTCCAGCTCTTTTTAGTCTCAGAAGGGATACTCCCTGATATACTGATGCCTACCCCTTCGTAAGTGCAGGTACTAAATGAGCTTTTTTCTCTGTTCCCTCACCACAATCCAGATTATTTTGGGGAGTTACCAGTACAGTAACCATACCAGGAAGTACTTAATTTATTAAGCTACTGCTTTTCTTAATCTCAGTAGAGATATTTACTGATAATCAGCTACCTACCCAGCACGTTCATATCGTTCCTAAATGAGCTTTTATCTCTCTCCCCTCACCACAAATCAGATTCTTCTGAGGAGTTCCCAATACATTATCCTTTCCCCTGTGTAATTACCTTAACAAGCTCCAACTGTTTTTATTCTCAGAAGGTTTACTCCCTGATATACACCTGCCTAACCCCTTCGTAAGTGCACGTCCTAAATGAGCGTTTTTTTCTATTCCATCACCACAATCCCGATTCTTTTGGGTAGTTACCAATACAGTAACCATACCAGGAAGTACTTAATTTATTTAGCTACTGCTTTTCTTAATCTCAGTGGAGATATATACTGATAAACAGCTACCTACGCAGCATTTTCATGTCGTTCCTAAATGAGCTTTTTTCTCTCTCCCCTCACCACAAATCAGATTCTTCTGAGGAATTCCCAGTACATTATCCTTTCCCCTGTGTAATTACCTTAACAAGCTCAAGCTGTTTTTATTCTCAGAAGGGATACTCCCTGATACACAGCTGCCTACCCCCTTCCTAAGTGCAGGTCCTAAATGAGCTTTTTTCTCTGTTCCCTCACCACAATCCAGATTCTTTTGGTGAGTTACCAGTACAGTAACCAAACCAGGAAGTACTTAATTTATTAAGCTACTGCGTTTCTTAATCTCAGTGGAGATATTTACTGATAAACAGCTACCTACGCAGCATGTTCATGTCGTTCCTAAATGAGCTTTTATCTCTCACCCCTCACCACAAATCAGATTCTTCTGAGGAGTTCCCAGTACATTATCCTTTCCCCTGTGTAATTACCTTAACAAGCTCCAGCTGTTTTTTTTCTCAGAAGGTTTACTCCCTGATATACAGCTGCCTACCCCCTTCGTAAGTGCAGGTCATAAATGAGCTTTTTTCTCTGTTCCCTCACCACAATCCAGATTCTTTTGGGGAGTTATCAGTACATAACCATACCAGGAAGTACTTAATTTATTAAGCTACTGCTTTTCTTAATCTCAGTGGAGATATTTACTGATAAGCAGCTACCTACGCAGCATTTTCATATCGTCCCTAAATGAGCTTTTATCTCTCTCCCCTCACCACAAATCAGATTCTTCAGAGGAGTTCGTAGTACATTATCCTTTCCGCTGTGTAACTACCTTAACAAGCTCCAGCTTTTTTAATTCTCAGAAGGTTTACTCCCTGATATACAGCTGCCTACCCCCTTCGTAAGTGCAGGTCCTAAATGAGCTTTTTTCTCTCTTCCCTCACCACAATCCAGATTGTTTTGGGGAGTTACCAGTGCAGTAACCATACCAGGAAGTACTTAATTTATTAAGCTACTGCTTTTCTTAATCTCAGTGGAGATATTTACTGATAAACAGCTACCTAAGCAGCATTTTCATGTCGTTCCTAAATGAGCTTTTATCTCTCTCCCCTCACCACAAATCAGATTCTTCTGAGGAGTTCCCAGTACATTATCCTTTCCCCTGTGTAATTACCTTACCAAGCTCCAGCTGTTTTTATTCTCACAAGGTTTACTCCCTGATATACAGCTGCCTACCCCCTTCGTAAATGCAGGTCTTAAATGAGCTTCTTTTTCTGATCCCCACCGCAATCCAGATTCTTTTGGGGAATCACCAGTACAGTAATCATACCAGGAAATATTTAATTTATTAAGCTACTGCTTTTCTTAATCTCAGTGGAGATATTTACTGATAAACAGCAACCTACGCAGCATGTTCATGTCGTTCCTAAATGAGCTTTTATCTCTCTCCCCTCACCACAAATCAGATTCTTCTGAGGAGTTCCCAGTACATTATCCTTTCCCCTGTGTAATTACCTTAACAAGCTCCAGCTGTTTTTATTCTCAGAAGGTTTACTCCCTGATATACAGCTGCCTACCGAATCCTAAGTGAAGGTCCTAAATGAGCTTTTTTCTCTGTTCCCTCAGCACAATCCAGATTCTTTTGGGGAGTTACCAGTACAGAAACCATACCAGGAAGTACTTAATTTATTAAGCTACTGCTTTTCTTAATCTCAGTGGAGATATTTACTGATCAGCAGCTACCTACGCAGCATTTACATATCGTTCCTAAATTTGCTTTTATCTCTCTCCCCTCACCACAAATCAGATTCTTCTGAGGAGGTCCCAGTACATTATCCTTTCTTCTGTGTAATTACCTTAACAAGCTCCAGCTGTTTTTATTCTCAGAAGGTTTACTCACTGATATACACCTGCCTACCCCCTTCTTAAGTGCAGGTCTTAAATGAGCTTTTTTCTCTGTTCCCTCACCACAATCCAGATTCTTTTGCGGAGTTACCAGTACAGTAACCATACCAGGAAGTACTTAATTTATTAAGCTACTGCTTTTCTTAATCTCAGTGGAGATATTTACTGATAAACAGCTACCTATGCAGCATTTTCATGTCGTTCTTAAATGAGCTTTTATCACTCTCCTCTCACTACAAATCAGATTCTTCTGAGGAGTTCCCAGTACATTATCCTTTCCCCTGTGTAATTACCTTAACAAGCTCCAGCTGTTTTAATTCTCAGAAGGGATACTCCCTGATATACTGCTGCCTACCCCTCGTAAGTGCAGGTCCTAAATGAGCTTTTTTCTCTGTTCCCTCACCACAATCCAGATTCTTTTGGGGAGTTACCAGTACAGTAACCATACCAGGAAGTACTTAATTTGTTAAGCTACTGCTTTTCTTTATCTCAGTGGAGATATTGACTGATAAACAGCTACCTATGTATCATTTTCCTGTCGTTCCTAAATGAGCCTTTATCTCTCTCCCCTCACCACAAATCAGATTCTTCCGAGGAGTTACCAGTACATGATCGTTTCCCCTGTGTAATTACCTTAACAAGCTCCAGCTCTTTTTAGTCTCAGAAGGGATACTCCCTGATATACTGATGCCTACCCCTTCGTAAGTGCAGGTACTAAATGAGCTTTTTTCTCTGTTCCCTCACCACAATCCAGATTATTTTGGGGAGTTACCAGTACAGTAACCATACCAGGAAGTACTTAATTTATTAAGCTACTGCTTTTCTTAATCTCAGTAGAGATATTTACTGATAATCAGCTACCTACCCAGCACGTTCATATCGTTCCTAAATGAGCTTTTATCTCTCTCCCCTCACCACAAATCAGATTCTTCTGAGGAGTTCCCAATACATTATCCTTTCCCCTGTGTAAATACCTTAACAAGCTCCAACTGTTTTTATTCTCAGAAGGTTTACTCCCTGATATACACCTGCCTAACCCCTTCGTAAGTGCACGTCCTAAATGAGCGTTTTTTTCTATTCCATCACCACAATCCCGATTCTTTTGGGTAGTTACCAATACAGTAACCATACCAGGAAGTACTTAATTTATTAAGCTACTGCTTTTCTTAATCTCAGTGGAGGTATATACTGATAAACAGCTACCTACGCAGCATTTTCATGTCGTTCTTAAATGAGCTTTTTTCTCTCTCCCCTCACCACAAATCAGATTCTTCTGAGGAATTCCCAGTACATTATCCTTTCCCCTGTGTAATTACCTTAACAAGCTCAAGCTGTTTTTATTCTCAGAAGGGATACTCCCTGATACACAGCTGCCTACCCCCTTCCTAAGTGCAGGTCCTAAATGAGCTTTTTTCTCTGTTCCCTCACCACAATCCAGATTCTTTTGGTGAGTTACCAGTACAGTAACCAAACCAGGAAGTACTTAATTTATTAAGCTACTGCGTTTCTTAATCTCAGTGGAGATATTTACTGATAAACAGCTACCTACGCAGCATGTTCATGTCGTTCCTAAATGAGCTTTTATCTCTCACCCCTCACCACAAATCAGATTCTTCTGAGGAGTTCCCAGTACATTATCCTTTCCCCTGTGTAATTACCTTAACAAGCTCCAGCTGTTTTTTTTCTCAGAAGGTTTACTCCCTGATATACAGCTGCCTACCCCCTTCGTAAGTGCAGGTCATAAATGAGCTTTTTTCTCTGTTCCCTCACCACAATCCAGATTCTTTTGGGGAGTTATCAGTACATAACCATACCAGGAAGTACTTAATTTATTAAGCTACTGCTTTTCTTAATCTCAGTGGAGATATTTACTGATAAGCAGCTACCTACGCAGCATTTTCATATCGTCCCTAAATGAGCTTTTATCTCTCTCCCCTCACCACAAATCAGATTCTTCAGAGGAGTTCGTAGTACATTATCCTTTCCGCTGTGTAACTACCTTAACAAGCTCCAGCTTTTTTAATTCTCAGAAGGTTTACTCCCTGATATACAGCTGCCTACCCCCTTCGTAAGTGCAGGTCCTAAATGAGCTTTTTTCTCTCTTCCCTCACCACAATCCAGATTGTTTTGGGGAGTTACCAGTGCAGTAACCATACCAGGAAGTACTTAATTTATTAAGCTACTGCTTTTCTTAATCTCAGTGGAGATATTTACTGATAAACAGCTACCTAAGCAGCATTTTCATGTCGTTCCTAAATGAGCTTTTATCACTCTCCCCTCACCACAAATCAGATTCTTCTGAGGAGTTCCCAGTACATTATCCTTTCCCCTGTGTAATCACCTTAACAAGATCCCCCTGTGTTTATTCTCAGAAGGGATACTCCCTGATATACAGCTGCCTACCCCCTTCGTAAGTGCAGGTCTTAAAAGAGCTTTTTTCTCTGTTCCCTCACCACAATCCAGATACTTTTAGGGAGTTACCATTACAGTAACCATACCAGGAAGTACTTAATCTATTAAGCTACTGCTTTTCTTAATCTCAGTGGAGATATTTACTGATAAACAGCTACCTACACAGCATGTTCCTGTCGTTCCTAAATGAGCTATTATCTGTCTCCCCTCACGACAAATCAGATTCTTCTGAGCAGTTCCCAGTACATTATCCTTTCCCCTGTGTAATTACCTTAACAAGCTCCAGCTGTTTTTATTCTCAGAAGGTTTAGTCCCTGATATACAGCTGCCTACCACCATCGTAAGTGCAGGTCCTAAATGAGCTTTTTTCTCTGTTCCCTCACCACAATCCAGATTCATTGGGGAGTTACCAGTACAGTAACCATACCAGGAAGTCCTTAATTTATTAAGCTACTGCTTTTCTTAATCTCAGTGGAGATATTTACTGATAAACAGCTACCTATGCAGCATGTTCATGTCGTTCCTAAATGAGCTTTTATCTCCCTCCCCTCACCACAAATCAGATTCTTCTGAGGAGTTCCCAGTACATTATCCTTTCCCCTGTGTAATTTCCTTAACAAGCTACAGCTGGTTTTATTCTCAGAAGGGATACTCCCTGATATACAGCTGCCTACCCCCTTCGTAAGTGCAGGTCCTAAATGAGCTTTTTAGTCTGTTCCCTCACCACAATCCAGATTTTTATGGAGAGTTACCAGTACACTAACCATACGAGGAAGTACTTAATTTATTAAGATACTGCTTTTCTTAATCTCAGTGGAGATATTTACTGATAAACAGCTACCTATGCAGCATGTTCATGTCGTTCCAAAATGAGCTTTTATCTCTCTCCCTCACCACAAATCAGATTCTTCTGAGGGGTTCCCAGTACATTATCCTTTCCCCTGTGGAATTACCTTAACAAGCTCCAGCTGTTTTTATTCTCAGAAGTGATACTATCTGATATACAGCTGCCTACCCCCTTCGTAATTGCAGCTCCTAAATGAGCTTTTTTCTGTGTTCCTTCACCACAATCCAGATTCTTTTGGGGAGTTAGTAGTACAGTAACCATACCAGGAAGTACTTTATTTGTTAAGCTACTGCTTTTCTTAATCTCAGTGGAGATATTTACTGTAAAACAGCTACCTACGCAGCATTTTCATGTCATTCCTAAATGAGCTTTTATCTCTCTCCCCTCACCACAAATAAGATTCTTCTGAGGAGTTCCCTGTACATTATCCTTTCCCCTGTGTAATTACCTTAACAAGCTCCAGCTTGTTTTATTCTCAGAAGGGATACTCCCTGATATGCAGCTGCCTACCCACTTCCTAAGAGCAGGTCCTAAATAAGCTTTTTTCTCTGTTCCCTCACCACAATCCAGATACTTTTGGGGAGTTAATTGTACAGTCACCATACCAGGAAGTACTTAAATTATTAAGCTACTGCTCTTCTTAATCTCAGTGGAGATATTTACTGATAAACAGCTACCTAGGCAGCATTTTCATGTCGTTCTTTAATGAGCTTTTATCTCTCTCAACTGACCAAAAATCAGATTCTTCTGAGGAGTTCTCAGTACATTATCCTTTCCCCTGTGTAATTACTTTAACAAGCTCCAGCTCTTTTTATTCTCAGAAGGGATACTCCCCGATATACAGCTGCCTATATCCTTCGTAAGTGCAGGTCCTAAATGAGCATTTTTCTCTGTTCCCTTACCACAATCCTGATTCTTTGGGGACGTACCAGTACAGTAACCATACCAGGAAGTATTTAATTTATTAAGCTACTGCTTTTCTTAATCTCAGTGGAGATATTTACTGATAAACAGCTACCTACGCAGCATGTTCATGTCGTTCCTAAATGAGCTTTTATCTCTCTCCCCTCACCACAAATCAGAATCTTCTGAGGAGTTCCCAGTACATTATCCTTTCCCCTCTGTAATTACCTTAACAAGCTCCAGCTGTTTTTATTCTCAGAAGGTTTACTCCCTGATATACAGCTGCCTACCCCCTTCGTAAGTGCAGGTCCTAAATGAGCTTTTTTCTCTGTTCCCTCTCCACAATTCACATTCTTTTGGGGAGTTACCAGTACAGTAACCATACCAGGAAGTACTTAATTTATTAAGCTACTGCTTTTTTTAATCTCAGTGGAGATATATACTGATAAACAGCTACCTACGCAGCATGTTCATGTCGTTCCTAAATGAGCTTTTTTCTCTCTCCCCTCACCACAAATCAGATTCTTCTGAGGAGTTCCCAGTACATTATCCTTTCCCCTGTGTCATTACCTTAACAAGCTCCAGCTGTTTTTATTCTCAGAAGGGATACTCCCTGATACCCAGCTGCCTAACCCTTTCGTAAGTGCAGGTCCTAAATGAGCTTTATTCTCTGTTGCCTCACCACAATCCAGATACTTTTGGGGAGTTACCAGTACAGTAACCATACCAGGAATTACTTAATTTATTAAGTTACTGCTTTTCTTAATCTCAGTGGAGATATTTACTGATAAACAACTACCTACGCAGCATGTTCATGTCGTTGCTATATGAGCTTTTATCTCTCTCCCCTCACAACAAATCACATTCTTCTGAGGATTTCCCAGTACATTATCCTTTCCCATGTGTAATTACCTTAACAAGCTCCAGCTGTTTTTATTCTCAGGACGATACTCCCTAATATACAGGTTCATACCCCCTTCGTAAGTGCAGGTCCTAAATGAGAGTTTTTCTCTGATCCCTCACCACAATCCATATTCTTTTGGGGAGTTACCAGTACAGTAACCATACCAGGAAGTACTTAATTTCTTAAGCTACTGCTTTTCTTAATCTCAGTGGAGATATTTACTGATAAACAGCCACCTACGCATCATGTTCATGTCGTTCCTAAATGAGCTTTTATCTCTCTCACCTCACCACAAATCAGATTCTTCTGAGGAGTTCCTAGTACATTATCCTTTCCCATGTGTAATTACCTTAACAAGCTCCAGCTGTTTTTATTCTCAGGACGATACTCCCTAATATACAGCTGCCTACCCCCTTCGTGAGTGCATGTCCTAAATGAGATTTTTTCTCTGTTCCCTCTCCACAATCCAGATTCTTTTAGGGAGTTACCAGTACAGTAACCATACCAGGAAATACGTAATTTATTAAGCTACTGCTTTTCTTAATCTCAGTGGAGATATTTACTGAAAAACAGCTACCTACGCAGCATGTTCATGTCCTACCTAAATGAGCTTATATCTCTCTCCCCTCACCACAAATCAGATTCTTCTGAGCAGTTCCCAGTACATTATCCTTTCCCCTGTGTAATTACCTTAACAAGCTCCAGCTGTTTTTATTCTCAGAAGGGATACTCCCTGATATACAGCTGCCTAACCCCTTCGTAAGTTCAGGTCCTAAATGAGCTTTTTTCTCTGTTCCCTCTCCACAATCCAGATTCTTTTGGGGAGTTACCAGTACAGTAACCATACCAGGAAGTACTTAATTTATTAAGCTACTGCTTTTCTTAATCTCAGTGGAGATATTTACTGATAAAGAGCTACCTATGCAGTATGTTCATGTCGTTCCTAAATGAGCTTTTATCTCTCTCCGCTCACCACAAATCAGATTCTTCTGAGGAGTTCCCAGTACATTATCCTTTCCCCTGTGTAATTACATTAACAAGATCCAGCTGTTTTTATTCTCAGAAGGTTTACTCCATGATATACAGCTGCCTACCACCTTCGTAAGTGCAGGTCCTAAATGAGCTTTTTTTCCCTGTTCCCTCACCATAATCCAGATTCTTTTGGGGAGTTACCAGTACAGTAAACATACCAGGATGTACTTAATTTATTAAGCTACTGCTTTTCTAAATCTCAGTGGAGATATTTACTAATAAACAGCTACCTATACAGCATTTTCTTGTCGTTCCTAAATGAGCTTTTATCTCTCTCCACTCACCACAAATCAGATTCTTTTGAGGAGTTCCCAGTACATTATACTTTCCCCTGTGAAATTACCTTAACAAGCTACAGCTGTTTTTATTCTCAGAAGGGATCCTTCCTGATATACAGCTGGCTACTCTCCTCGTAAGTACAGGTCCTATATGAACTTTTATCTCTGTTCCCTCTCCACAATCCAGATTCTTTTGGGGAGTTACCAGTACTGTAACCATACCAGGAAGTACTTCATTTATTAAGCTACTGCTTTTCTTTATCTCAGTGGAGATATTTACTGATAAACAGCTACTTATGCAGCATTTTCATGTCGGTCATAAATGAGCTTTTATCTTTCTCCCCTCACCACGAATCAGATTCTTCGGAGGAGTTCCCAGTACATTATCCTTTCCCCTGTGTCATTACCTTAACAAGCTCCAGCTGTTTTTATTCTCAAAAGGTATACTCCCTGATATACAGCTGCCTACCCATTCGTAAGTGCACGTTCTAAATGAACTTTTTTCTCTGTTCGCTCACCATAATCCAGATTCTTTTGGGGAGTTACCAGTACAGTAACCCTACCAGGAAATACTTAATTTATAAAGCTACTGATTTTCTTAATCTCAGTGGAGATATTTACTGATTGACAGCTACCTATGCAGCATTTTCATGTCGTTCCTAAATGAGCTTTTGTCTCTCTCCACTCACCACAAATCAGATTCTTCTGAGGAGTTCCCAGTACATTATCCTTTCCCCAGTGTAATTACCTTAACAAGCTCCAGCTGTTTTTATTCTCAGAAGGGATACTCCCTGATATACAGCTGCCTACCCCCTTCGTAAGTGCAGGTCCTAAATGAGCTTTTTTCCCTGTTCCCTCACCACAATCCAGATTCTTTTGGGGAGTTACCAGTACCGTAACCATTCCAGGAAGTACTTAATTTCTTAAGCTACTGCTTTTCTTAATCTCAGTGGAGATATTTACTGATAAACAGCCACCTACGCAGCATGTTCATGTCTTTCCTAAATGAGCTTTTATCTCTCTCCCCTCACCACAAATCAGATTCTTCTGAGGATTTCCCAGTACATTATCCTTTCCCATGTGTAATTACCTTAATAAGCTCCAGAGGTTTTTATTCTCAGGACGATACTCCCTAATATACAGCTTCCTACCCCCTTCGTATGTGCAGGTCCTAAATGAGAGTTTTTCTCTGATCCCTCACCACAATCCATATTCTTTTGGGGAGTTACCAGTACAGTAACCATACCAGGAAGTACTTAATTTATTAAGCTACTGCTTTTCTTAATCTCAGTGGAGATATTTACTGTAAAACAGCTACCTACGCAGAATGTTCATGTCCTTCCTAAATGAGCTTTTATCTCTCTAACGTCACCACAAATCAGATTCTTCGGAGGATTTCCCAGTACATTATCCTTTCCCCTATGTAATTACCTTAACAAGCTCCAGCTGTTGTTATTCTCAGAAGGATTAGTCCCTGATATACAGCTGTCTACCCCATTCATAAGTGCAGGTCTTACATGAGCTTTTTTCTCTGTTCCCTCAGCAGAATCCAGATTCTATTGGGGAGTTACCAGTACAGTAACCATACCAGGAAGTACTTAATTTATTAAGCTACTGCTTTTCTTAATCTCACTGGAGATATTTACTGATAAACAGCTACCTATGCAGCATTTTTATGTCGTTCCTAAATGAGCTTTTATCTCTCTCCCCTCACCACAAATGAGATTCTTCTGAGGAGTTCCCAGTACATTATCCTTTGCCCTGTGTAATTACCTTAACAAGCTCCAGCTGATTTTATTCTCAGAAGGGATACTCGCTGATATACAGCTGCCTAACCCCTTCGTAAGTGAAGGTATTAAATGAGCTTTTTTCTCTGTTCCCTATCCACAATCCAGATTCTTTTGGGGAGGTACCAGTACAGTAACCATACCAGGAAATACGTAATTTATTAAGCTACTGCTTTTCTTAATCTCAGTGGAGATATTTACTGATAAACAGCTACATACGCAGCATGTTCATGTCCTTCCTAAATGAGCTTTTATCTCTCTCCCCTCACCACAAATCTGATTCTTCTGAGGAGTTCCCAGTACATTATCCTTTCCCCTGTGTAATTACCTTAACAAGCTCCAGCTTGTTTTATTCTCAGAAGGGATACTCCCTGATATGCAGCTGCCTACCCACTTCCTAAGAGCAGGTCCTAAATAAGCTTTTTTCTCTGTTCCCTCACCACAATCCAGATACTTTTGGGGAGTTAATTGTACAGTCACCATACCAGGAAGTACTTAAATTATTAAGCTACTGCTCTTCTTAATCTCAGTGGAGATATTTACTGATAAACAGCTACCTAGGCAGCATTTTCATGTCGTTCTTTAATGAGCTTTTATCTCTCTCAACTGACCAAAAATCAGATTCTTCTGAGGAGTTCTCAGTACATTATCCTTTCCCCTGTGTAATTACTTTAACAAGCTCCAGCTCTTTTTATTCTCAGAAGGGATACTCCCCGATATACAGCTGCCTATATCCTTCGTAAGTGCAGGTCCTAAATGAGCATTTTTCTCTGTTCCCTTACCACAATCCTGATTCTTTGGGGACGTACCAGTACAGTAACCATACCAGGAAGTATTTAATTTATTAAGCTACTGCTTTTCTTAATCTCAGTGGAGATATTTACTGATAAACAGCTACCTACGCAGCATGTTCATGTCGTTCCTAAATGAGCTTTTATCTCTCTCCCCTCACCACAAATCAGAATCTTCTGAGGAGTTCCCAGTACATTATCCTTTCCCCTCTGTAATTACCTTAACAAGCTCCAGCTGTTTTTATTCTCAGAAGGTTTACTCCCTGATATACAGCTGCCTACCCCCTTCGTAAGTGCAGGTCCTAAATGAGCTTTTTTCTCTGTTCCCTCTCCACAATTCACATTCTTTTGGGGAGTTACCAGTACAGTAACCATACCAGGAAGTACTTAATTTATTAAGCTACTGCTTTTTTTAATCTCAGTGGAGATATATACTGATAAACAGCTACCTACGCAGCATGTTCATGTCGTTCCTAAATGAGCTTTTTTCTCTCTCCCCTCACCACAAATCAGATTCTTCTGAGGAGTTCCCAGTACATTATCCTTTCCCCTGTGTCATTACCTTAACAAGCTCCAGCTGTTTTTATTCTCAGAAGGGATACTCCCTGATACCCAGCTGCCTAACCCTTTCGTAAGTGCAGGTCCTAAATGAGCTTTATTCTCTGTTGCCTCACCACAATCCAGATACTTTTGGGGAGTTACCAGTACAGTAACCATACCAGGAATTACTTAATTTATTAAGTTACTGCTTTTCTTAATCTCAGTGGAGATATTTACTGATAAACAACTACCTACGCAGCATGTTCATGTCGTTGCTATATGAGCTTTTATCTCTCTCCCCTCACAACAAATCACATTCTTCTGAGGATTTCCCAGTACATTATCCTTTCCCATGTGTAATTACCTTAACAAGCTCCAGCTGTTTTTATTCTCAGGACGATACTCCCTAATATACAGGTTCATACCCCCTTCGTAAGTGCAGGTCCTAAATGAGAGTTTTTCTCTGATCCCTCACCACAATCCATATTCTTTTGGGGAGTTACCAGTACAGTAACCATACCAGGAAGTACTTAATTTCTTAAGCTACTGCTTTTCTTAATCTCAGTGGAGATATTTACTGATAAACAGCCACCTACGCATCATGTTCATGTCGTTCCTAAATGAGCTTTTATCTCTCTCACCTCACCACAAATCAGATTCTTCTGAGGAGTTCCTAGTACATTATCCTTTCCCATGTGTAATTACCTTAACAAGCTCCAGCTGTTTTTATTCTCAGGACGATACTCCCTAATATACAGCTGCCTACCCCCTTCGTGAGTGCATGTCCTAAATGAGATTTTTTCTCTGTTCCCTCTCCACAATCCAGATTCTTTTAGGGAGTTACCAGTACAGTAACCATACCAGGAAATACGTAATTTATTAAGCTACTGCTTTTCTTAATCTCAGTGGAGATATTTACTGAAAAACAGCTACCTACGCAGCATGTTCATGTCCTACCTAAATGAGCTTATATCTCTCTCCCCTCACCACAAATCAGATTCTTCTGAGCAGTTCCCAGTACATTATCCTTTCCCCTGTGTAATTACCTTAACAAGCTCCAGCTGTTTTTATTCTCAGAAGGGATACTCCCTGATATACAGCTGCCTAACCCCTTCGTAAGTTCAGGTCCTAAATGAGCTTTTTTCTCTGTTCCCTCTCCACAATCCAGATTCTTTTGGGGAGTTACCAGTACAGTAACCATACCAGGAAGTACTTAATTTATTAAGCTACTGCTTTTCTTAATCTCAGTGGAGATATTTACTGATAAAGAGCTACCTATGCAGTATGTTCATGTCGTTCCTAAATGAGCTTTTATCTCTCTCCGCTCACCACAAATCAGATTCTTCTGAGGAGTTCCCAGTACATTATCCTTTCCCCTGTGTAATTACATTAACAAGATCCAGCTGTTTTTATTCTCAGAAGGTTTACTCCATGATATACAGCTGCCTACCACCTTCGTAAGTGCAGGTCCTAAATGAGCTTTTTTTCCCTGTTCCCTCACCATAATCCAGATTCTTTTGGGGAGTTACCAGTACAGTAAACATACCAGGATGTACTTAATTTATTAAGCTACTGCTTTTCTAAATCTCAGTGGAGATATTTACTAATAAACAGCTACCTATACAGCATTTTCTTGTCGTTCCTAAATGAGCTTTTATCTCTCTCCACTCACCACAAATCAGATTCTTTTGAGGAGTTCCCAGTACATTATACTTTCCCCTGTGAAATTACCTTAACAAGCTACAGCTGTTTTTATTCTCAGAAGGGATCCTTCCTGATATACAGCTGGCTACTCTCCTCGTAAGTACAGGTCCTATATGAACTTTTATCTCTGTTCCCTCTCCACAATCCAGATTCTTTTGGGGAGTTACCAGTACTGTAACCATACCAGGAAGTACTTCATTTATTAAGCTACTGCTTTTCTTTATCTCAGTGGAGATATTTACTGATAAACAGCTACTTATGCAGCATTTTCATGTCGGTCATAAATGAGCTTTTATCTTTCTCCCCTCACCACGAATCAGATTCTTCGGAGGAGTTCCCAGTACATTATCCTTTCCCCTGTGTCATTACCTTAACAAGCTCCAGCTGTTTTTATTCTCAAAAGGTATACTCCCTGATATACAGCTGCCTACCCATTCGTAAGTGCACGTTCTAAATGAACTTTTTTCTCTGTTCGCTCACCATAATCCAGATTCTTTTGGGGAGTTACCAGTACAGTAACCCTACCAGGAAATACTTAATTTATAAAGCTACTGATTTTCTTAATCTCAGTGGAGATATTTACTGATTGACAGCTACCTATGCAGCATTTTCATGTCGTTCCTAAATGAGCTTTTGTCTCTCTCCACTCACCACAAATCAGATTCTTCTGAGGAGTTCCCAGTACATTATCCTTTCCCCAGTGTAATTACCTTAACAAGCTCCAGCTGTTTTTATTCTCAGAAGGGATACTCCCTGATATACAGCTGCCTACCCCCTTCGTAAGTGCAGGTCCTAAATGAGCTTTTTTCCCTGTTCCCTCACCACAATCCAGATTCTTTTGGGGAGTTACCAGTACCGTAACCATTCCAGGAAGTACTTAATTTCTTAAGCTACTGCTTTTCTTAATCTCAGTGGAGATATTTACTGATAAACAGCCACCTACGCAGCATGTTCATGTCTTTCCTAAATGAGCTTTTATCTCTCTCCCCTCACCACAAATCAGATTCTTCTGAGGATTTCCCAGTACATTATCCTTTCCCATGTGTAATTACCTTAATAAGCTCCAGAGGTTTTTATTCTCAGGACGATACTCCCTAATATACAGCTTCCTACCCCCTTCGTATGTGCAGGTCCTAAATGAGAGTTTTTCTCTGATCCCTCACCACAATCCATATTCTTTTGGGGAGTTACCAGTACAGTAACCATACCAGGAAGTACTTAATTTATTAAGCTACTGCTTTTCTTAATCTCAGTGGAGATATTTACTGTAAAACAGCTACCTACGCAGAATGTTCATGTCCTTCCTAAATGAGCTTTTATCTCTCTAACGTCACCACAAATCAGATTCTTCGGAGGATTTCCCAGTACATTATCCTTTCCCCTATGTAATTACCTTAACAAGCTCCAGCTGTTGTTATTCTCAGAAGGATTAGTCCCTGATATACAGCTGTCTACCCCATTCATAAGTGCAGGTCTTACATGAGCTTTTTTCTCTGTTCCCTCAGCAGAATCCAGATTCTATTGGGGAGTTACCAGTACAGTAACCATACCAGGAAGTACTTAATTTATTAAGCTACTGCTTTTCTTAATCTCACTGGAGATATTTACTGATAAACAGCTACCTATGCAGCATTTTTATGTCGTTCCTAAATGAGCTTTTATCTCTCTCCCCTCACCACAAATGAGATTCTTCTGAGGAGTTCCCAGTACATTATCCTTTGCCCTGTGTAATTACCTTAACAAGCTCCAGCTGATTTTATTCTCAGAAGGGATACTCGCTGATATACAGCTGCCTAACCCCTTCGTAAGTGAAGGTATTAAATGAGCTTTTTTCTCTGTTCCCTATCCACAATCCAGATTCTTTTGGGGAGGTACCAGTACAGTAACCATACCAGGAAATACGTAATTTATTAAGCTACTGCTTTTCTTAATCTCAGTGGAGATATTTACTGATAAACAGCTACATACGCAGCATGTTCATGTCCTTCCTAAATGAGCTTTTATCTCTCTCCCCTCACCACAAATCTGATTCTTCTGAGGAGTTCCCAGTACATTATCCTTTCCCCTGTGTAATTACCTTAACAAGCTCCAGCTATTTTTATTCTCAGAATGTTTGCTCCCTGATATACAGCTGCCTACCCCCTTCGTAAGTGCAGGTCCTACATGAGCTTTTTTCTATGGTACCTCACGACAATCCAGATTCTTTTGGGGAGTTACCAGTACAGTAACCATACCAGGAAGTACTTAATTTATTCAGATACTGCTTTTCTTAAGCTCAGTGGAGATATTTACTGATAAATAGCTACCTACGCAGCATGTTCATGTCGTTCCTAAATGAGCTTTTATCTCACTCCCCTCAACACAAATCAGATTCTTCTGAGGAGTTCCCAGTACATTATCCTTTCCCCTGTGTAATTACCTTAACAAGCTCCAGCTGTTTTTATTCTCAGAAGGTTTACTCCCTGATATACAGCTGACTACCCCTTCGTAAGTGCAGGTCCTAAATTAGCTTTTTCCTCTGTTCCCTCACCACAATCCAGATTCTTTTGGGGAGTTACCAGTACAGTCACCATACCAGGAAGTACTTAATTTATTAAGCTACTGCTTTTCTTTATCTCAGTGGAGATATATACTGATAAACAGCTACCTATGCAGCATTTTTATGTCGTTCCTAAATGAGCTTTTATCTCTCTCCCCTCACCACAAATCAGATTCTTCTGAGGAGTTCCCAGTACATTATCCTTTCCCCTGTGTAATTACCTTAACAAGCTACAGCTGTTTTTATTCTCAGAAGGGATCCTTCCTGATATACAGCTGGCTACTCTCCTCGTAAGTGCAGGTCCTATATGAACTTTTATCTCTGTTCCCTCTCCAAATTCCAGATTCTTTTGGGGAGTTACCAGTACTGTAACCATACCAGGAAGTACTTCATTTATTAAGCTACTGCTTTTCTTTATCTCAGTGGAGATATTTACTGATAAACAGCTACTTATGCAGCATTTTCATGTCGGTCATAAATGAGCTTTTATCTTTCTCCCCTCACCACGAATCAGATTCTTCGGAGGAGTTCCCAGTACATTATCCTTTCCCCTGTGTCATTACCTTAACAAGCTCCAGCTGTTTTTATTCTCAGAAGGTATACTCCCTGATATACAGCTGCCTACCCAATCGTAAGTGCACGTTCTAAATGAGCTTTTTTCTCTGTTCGCTCACCATAATCCAGATTCTTTTGGGGAGTTACCAGTACAGTAACCATTCCAGGAAGTACTTAATTTCTTAAGCTACTGCTTTTCTTAATCTCAGTGGAGATATTTACTGATAAACAGCCACCTACGCAGCATGTTCATGTCTTTCCTAAATGAGCTTTTATCTCTCTCCCCTCACCACAAATCAGATTCTTCTGAGGATTTCCCAGTACATTATCCTTTCCCATGTGTAATTACCTTAACAAGCTCCAGCTGTTTTTATTCTCAGGACGATACTCCCTAATATACAGGTTCCTACCCCCTTCGTAAGTGCAGGTCCTAAATGAGAGTTTTTCTCTGATCCCTCACCACAATCCATATTCTTTTGGGGAGTTACCAGTACAGTAACCATACCAGGAAGTACTTAATTTCTTAAGCTACTGCTTTTCTTAATCTCAGTGGAGATATTTACTGATAAACAGCCACCTACGCAGCATGTTCATGTCGTTCCTAAATGAGCTTTTATCTCTCTCACCTCACCACAAATCAGATTCTTCTGAGGAGTTCCTAGTACATTATCCTTTCCCATGTGTAATTACCTTAACAAGCTCCAGCTGTTTTTATTCTCAGGACGATACTCCCTAATATACAGCTGCCTACCCCCTTCGTGAGTGCATGTCCTAAATGAGATTTTTTCTCTGTTCCCTCCCCACAATCCAGATTCTTTTGGGGAGTTACCAGTACAGTAACCATACCAGGAAGTACTTAATTTATTAAGCTACTTCTTTTCTTAATCTCAGTGGAGATATTTACTGATAAACAGCTACCTACGCAGAATGTTCATGTGGTTCCTAAATGAGCTTTTATCTCTCTAACGTCACCACAAATCAGATTCTTCGGAGGATTTCCCAGTACATTATCCTTTCCCCTGTGTAATTTCCTTAACAAGCTCCAGCTGTTGTTATTCTCAGAAGGATTAGTCCCTGATATACAGCTGCCTACCCCATTCGTAAGTGCAGGTCTTATATGAGCTTTTTTCTCTGTTCCCTCAGCAGAATCCAGATTCTTTTGGGGAGTTACCAGTACAGTAACCATACCAGGAAGTACTTAATTTATTAAGCTACTGCTTTTCTTAATCTCACTGGAGATATTTACTGATAAACAGCTACCTATGCAGCATTTTTATGTCGTTCCTAAATGAGCTTTTATCTCTCTCCCCTCACCACAAATCAGATTCTACTGAGGAGTTCCCAGTACATTATCCTTTCCCCTGTGAAATTACCTTAACAAGCTCCAACTGTTTTTATTCTCAGAAGGGATGCTCCCTGATATACAGCTGCCTAACCCCTTCGTAAGTGCAGGTCCTAAATGAGCTTTTTTCTCTGTTTCCTCTCCACAATCCAGATTCTTTTAGGGAGTTACCAGTACAGTAACCATACCAGGAAATACGTAATTTATTCAGCTACTGCTTTTCTTAATCTCAGTGGAGATATTTACTGAAAAACAGCTACCTACGCAGCATGTTCATGTCCTACCTAAATGAGCTTTTATCTCTCTCCCCTCACCACAAATCAGATTCTTCTGAGCAGTTCCCAGTACATTATCCTTTCCCATGTGTAATTACCTTGACAAGCTCCAGCTGTTTTTATTCTCAGAAGGGATACTCCCTGATATACAGCTGCCTAACCCCTTCGTACGTTCAGGTCCTAAATGAGCTTTTTTCTCTGTTCCCTCTCCACAATCCAGATTCTTTTGGGGAGTTACCAGTACAGTAACCATACCAGGAAGTACTTAATTTATTAAGCTACTGCTTTTCTTAATCTCTGTGGAGATATTTACTGATAAATAGCTACCTATGCAGTATGTTCATGTCGTTCCTAAATGAGCTTTTATCTCTCTCCGCTCACCACAAATCAGATTCTTCTGAGGAGTTCCCAGTACATTATCATTTCCCCTGTGTAATTACATTAACAAGCTCCAGCTGTTTTTATTCTCAGAAGGTTTACTCCATGATATACAGCTGCCTACCGCCTTCGTAAGTGCAGGTCCTAAATGAGCTTTTTTTCCCTGTTCCCTCACCATAATCCAGATTCTTTTGGGGAGTTACCAGTACAGTAAACATACCAGGATGTACTTAATTTATTAAGCTACTGCTTTTCTAAATCTCAGTGGAGATATTTACTGATAAACAGCTACCTATACAGCATTTTCTTGTCGTTCCTAAATGAGGTTTTATCTCTCTCCACTCACCACAAATCAGATTCTTTTGAGGAGTTCCCAGTACATTATACTTTCCCCTGTGAAATTACCTTAACAAGCTACAGCTGTTTTTATTCTCAGAAGGGATCCTTCCTGATATACAGCTGGCTACTCTCCTCGTAAGTGCAGGTCCTATATGAACTTTTTTCTCTGTTCCCTCTCCACAATCCAGATTCTTTTGGGGAGTTACCAGTACTGTAACCATACCAGGAAGTACTTCATTTATTAAGCTACTGCTTTTCTTTATCTCAGTGGAGATATTTACTGATAAAAGGCTACTTATGCAGCATTTTCATGTCGGTCATAAATGAGCTTTTATCTTTCTCCCCTCACCACAAATCAGATTCTTCGGAGGAGTTCCCAGTACATTATCCTTTCCCCTGTGTCATTACCTTAACAAGCTCCAGCTGTTTTTATTCTCAGAAGGTATACTCCCTGATATACAGCTGCCTACCTAATCGTAAGTGCACGTTCTAAATGAGCTTTTTTCTCTGTTCGCTCACCATAATCCAGATTCTTTTGGGGAGTTACCAGTACAGTAACCCTACCAGGAAATACTTAATTTATTAAGCTACTGATTTTCTTAATCTCAGTGGAGATATTTACTGATTAACAGCTACCTATGCAGCATTTTCATGTCGTTCCTAAATGAGCTTTTGTCTCTCTCCACTCACCACAAATCAGATTCTTCTGAGCAGTTCCCAGTACATTATCCTTTCCCCAGTGTAGTTACCTTAACAAGCTCCAGCTGTTTTTATTCTCAGAAGGGATACTCCCTGATATACAGCTGCCTACCCCCTTCGTAAGTGCAGGTCCTAAATGAGCTTTTTTCCCTGTTCCCTCACCACAATCCAGATTCTTTTGGGGAGTTACCAGTACCGTAACCATTCCAGGAAGTACTTAATTTCTTAAGCTACTGCTTTTCTTAATCTCAGTGGAGATATTTACTGATAAACAGCCACCTACGCAGCATGTTCCTGTCTTTCCTAAATGAGCTTTTATCTCTCTCCCCTCACCACAAATCAGATTCTTCTGAGGATTTCCCAGTACATTATCCTTTCCCATGTGTAATTACCTTAATAAGCTCCAGCTGTTTTTATTCTCAGACGATACTCCCTGATATACAGCTGCCTACCCCCTTCGTAAGTGCAGGTCTAAATGAGCTTTTTTCTCTGTTCCCTCACCACAATCCAGATTCTTTTGGGGAGTTACCAGTACAGTAACCATACCAGGAAGTACTTAATTTATTAAGCTACTGCTTTTCTTAATCTCAGTGGAGATATTTACTGATAACAGCTACCTACGCAGCATTTTAATGTCGTTCCTAAATGAGCTTTTATCTCTCTCCCCTCACCACAAATCAGATTCTTCTGAGGAGTTCCCAGTACATTATCCTTTCCCTGTGTAATTACCTTAACAAGCTCCACCTGTTTTTATTCTCAGAACGGATACTCCCTGATATACAGCTGCCTACCCCCTTCGTAAGTGCAGGTCCTAACAAGCTTTTTTCTCTGTTCCCTCACCACAATCCAGATTCTTTTGGGGAGTTACCAGTACAGTAACCATACCAGGAAGTACTTAATTTATTAAGCTACTGCTTTTCTTAATCTCAGTGGAGATATTTACTGATAAACAGCTACCTATGCAGCATTTTCATGTCGTTCCTAAATGAGCTTTTTTCTCTCTCCCCTCACCACAAATCAGATTCTTCTGAGGAGTTCCCAGTACATTATCCTTTCCCCTGTGTAATTACCTTAACAAGCTCCAGCTGTTTTTATTCTCAGAAGGGATACTCCCTGATATACAGCTGCCTACCCCCTTCGTAAGTGCAGGTCCTAAATGAGCTTTTTCTCTCTTCCCTCACCACAATCCAGATTCTTTTGGGGAGTTACCAGTACAGTAACCATACCAGGAAGTACTTAATTTATTAAGCTACTGCTTTTCTTAATCTCAGTGGAGATATTTACTGATAAACAGCTACCTATGCAGCATGTTCATGTCGTTCCTAAATGAGCTTTTATCTCTCTCCCCTCACCACAAATCAGATTCTTCTGAGGAGTTCCCAGTACATTATCCTTTCCCCTGTGTAATTACCTTAACAAGCTCCAGCTGTTTTTATTCTCAGAAGGTTTACTCCCTGATATACAGCTGCCTACCCCCTTCGTAAGTGCAGGTCCTAAATGAGCTTTTTTCTCTGTTCCCTCACCACAATCCAGATTCTTTTGGGAGTTACCAGTACAGTAACCATACCAGGAAGTACTTAATTTATTAAGCTACTGATTTTCTTAATCTCAGTGGAGATATTTACTGATAAACAGCTACCTATGCAGCATGTTCATGTCGTTCCTAAATGAGTTTTATCTCTCTCCCTCACCACAAATCAGATTCTTCAGAGGAGTTCCCAGTACATTATCCTTTCCCCTGTGTAATTACCTTAACAAGCTCCAGCTGTTTTTATTCTCAGAAGGTTTACTCCCTGATATACAGCTGCCTACCCCCTTCGTAAGTGCAGGTCTTAAATGAGCTTTTTTCTCTGTTCCCTCACCACAATCCAGATTCTTTTGGGATTACCAGTACAGTAACCATACCAGGAAGTACTTAATTTATTAAGCTACTGCTTTTCTTAATCTCAGTGGAGATATTTACTGATAAACAGCTACCTATGCAGCATTTTCCTATCGTTCCTAAATGAGCTTTTATCTCTCTCCCTCACCACAAATCAGATTCTTCTGAGGAGTTCCCAGTACATGATCCTTTCCCCTGTGTAATTACCTTAACAAGCTCCAGCTGTTTTTATTCTCAGAAGTTTACTCCCTGATATACAGCTGCCTACCCCCTTCGTAAGTGCAGGTCCTAAATGAGCTTTTTTCTCTGTTCCCTCACCACAATCCAGATTCTTTTGGGAGTTACCAGTACAGTAACCATACCAGGAAGTACTTAATTTATTAAGCTACTGCTTTTCTTAATCTCAGTGGAGATATTTACTGATAAACAGCTACCTACGCAGCATTTTAATGTCGTTCTAAATGAGCTTTTATCTCTCTCCCTCACCACAAATCAGATTCTTCTGAGGAGTTCCCAGTACATTATCCTTTCCCCTGTGTAATTACCTTAACAAGCTCCACCTGTTTTTATTCTCAGAAGGATACTCCCTGATATACAGCTGCCTACCCCCTTCGTAAGTGCAGGTCCTAAATGAGCTTTTTTCTCTGTTCCCTCACCACAATCCAGATTCTTTTGGGAGTTACCAGTACAGTAACCATACCAGGAATACTTAATTTATTAAGCTACTGCTTTTCTTAATCTCAGTGGAGATATTTACTGATAAACAGCTACCTATGCAGCATGTTCATGTCGTTCCTAAATGAGCTTTTATCTCTCTCCCTCACCACAAATCAGATTCTTCTGAGGAGTTCCCAGTACATTATCCTTTCCCCTGTGTAATTACCTTAACAAGCTCCAGCTTTTTAATTCTCAGAAGGTTTACTCCCTGATATACAGCTGCCTACCCCCTTCGTAAGTGCAGGTCCTAAATGAGCTTTTTTCTCTATTCCCTCACCACAATCCAGATTCTTTTGGGGAGTTACCAGTACAGTAACCATACCAGGAAGTACTTAATTTATTAAGCTACTGCTTTTCTTAATCTCAGTGGAGATATTTACTGATAAACAGCTACCTATGCAGCATGTTCATGTCGTTCCTAAATGAGCTTTTATCTCTCTCCCCTCACCACAAATCAGATTCTTCTGAGGAGTTCCCAGTACAATATCCTTTCCCCTGTGTAATTACCTTAACAAGCTCCAGCTGTTTTTATTCTCAGAAGGTTTACTAACTGATATACACCTGCCTACCCACTTCCAAAGTGCAGGTCCTAAATGAGCTTTTTTCTCTGTTCCCTCACCACATTCGAGATTCTTTTGCGGAGTTACCAGTACAGTAACCATACCAGGAAGTACTTAATTTATTAAGCTACTGCTTTTCTTAATCTCAGTGGAGATATTTACTGATAAACAGCTACCTATGCAGCATTTTCTTGTCGTTCCTAAATGAGCTTTTATCTCTCTCCCCTCACCACAAATCAGATTCTTCTGTGGAGTTCCCAGTACATTATCCTTTCCCCTGTGTAATTACCTTAACAAGCTCCAGCTGTTTTTATTCTCACAAGTTTTACTCCCTGATATACAGCTGCCTACCCTCTTCGTAAGTGCAGGTCCTATACAAGCTTTTTTCTCTGTTCCCTCACCACAATCCAGATTCTTTTGGGGAGTTACCAGTACAGTAACCATACCAGGAAGTACTTAATTTATTAAGGTACTGCTTTTCTTAATCTCAGTGGAGATATTTACTGATAAACAGCTACCTATGTATCATTTTCCTATCGTTCCTAAATGAGCCTTTTTCTCTCTCACCTCACCACAAATCAGATTCTTCCGAGGAGTTCCCAGTACATGATCGTTTCCCCTGTGTAATTACCTTAAAAAGCTCCAGCTGTTTTTATTCTCAGAAGGGATACTCCCTGATATACTGCTGCCTACCCCTTCGTAAGTGCAGGTCCTAAATGAGCTTTTTTCTCTGTTCCCTCACCACAATCCAGATTCTTTTGGGGAGTTACCAGTACAGTAACCATACCAGGAAGGACTTAATTTATTAAGCTACTGCTTTTCTTAATCTCAGTGGAGATATTTACTGATAAACAGCTACCTACCCAGCATGTTCATATCGTTCCTAAATGAGCTTTTATCTCTCTCCCCTCACCACAAATCAGATTCTTCTGAGGAGTTCCCAGTACATTATCCTTTCCCCTGTGTAATTACCTTAACAATCTCCAGCTGTTTTTATTCTCAGAAGGTTTACTCCCTGATATTCAGCTGCCTAACCCCTTCGTAACTGCACGTCCTAAATGAGCTTTTTTTTCTATTCCATCACCACAATCCAGATTCTTTTGGGTAGTTACCAATACAGTAACCATACCAGGAAGTACTTAATTTATTAAGCTACTGCTTTTCTTAATCTCAGTGGAGATATTTACTGATAAATAGCTACCTATGCGGCATATTCTTGTCGTTCCTAAATGAGCTTTTATCTCTCTCCCCTCACCACAAATCAGATTCTTCTGTGGAATTCCCAGTACATTATCCTTTCCCCTGTGTAATTACCTTAACAAGCTCCAGCTGTTTTTATTCTCAGAAGGTTTACTCCCTGATTAACAGCTGCCTACCCCCTTCGTAAATGCAGGTCCTAAACAAGCTTTTTTCTCTGTTCCCTCACCACAATCCAGATTCTTTTGGGGAGTTACCAGTACAGTAACCATACCAGGAAGTAATTAGTTTATTATGCTACTGCTTTTCTTAATCTCAGTGGAGATATTTACTGATAAACAGCTACCTATGCAGCATGTTCATATCGTTCCTAAATGAGCTTTTATCTCTCCCCCCTCACCACAAATCAGATTCTTCTGAGGAGTTCCCAGTACATTATCCTTTCCCCTGTGTAATTACCTTAACAAGCTCCAGCTGTTTTTATTCTCAGAAGGTTTACTCACTGATATACACCTGCACACCCCCTTCCTTAGTGCAGGTCCTAAATGAGCTTTTTTCTCTGTTCCCTCACCACAATCCAGATTCTTTTGCGGAGTTACCAGTACAGTAACCATATCAGGAAGTACTTAATTTATTAAGCTACTGCTTTTCTTAATCTCAGTGGAGATATTTACTGATAAACAGCTACCTATGCAGCATTTTCATGTCGTTCCTAAATGAGCTTTTATCACTCTCCCCTCACCACAAATCAGATTCTTCTGAGGAGTTCCCAGTACATTATCCTTTCCCCTGTGTAATTACCTTAACAAGCTCCAGCTTTTTATTCTCAGAAGGGATACTCCCTGATATACAGCTGCCTACCCCTTCGTAAGTGCAGGTCTAAATGAGCTTTTTTCTCTGTTCCCTCACCACAATCCAGATTCTTTTGGGGAGTTACCAGTACAGTAACCATACCAGGAAGTACTTAATTTATTAAGCTACTGCTTTTCTTAATCTCAGTGGAGATATTTACTGATAAACAGCTACCTATGCAGCATTTTCATGTCGTTCCTAAATGAGCTTTTATCTCTCTCCCCTCACCACAAATCAGATTCTTCTGAGGAGTTCCCAGTACATTATCCTTTCCCCTGTGTAATTACCTTAACAAGCTCCAGCTGTTTTTATTCTCAGAAGGTTTACTCCCTGATATACAGCTGCCTACCCCCTTCGTAAGTGCAGGTCATAAATGAGCTTTTTCTCTGTTCCCTCACCACAATCCAGATTCTTTTGGGGAGTTACCAGTACAGTAACCATACCAGGAAGTACTTAATTTATTAAGCTACTGCTTTTCTTAATCTCAGTGGAGATATTTACTGATAAACAGCTACCTACGCAGCATGTTCATGTCGTTCCTAAATGAGCTTTTATCTCTCTCCCCTCACCACAAATCAGATTCTTCTGAGGAGTTCCCAGTACATTATCCTTTCCCTGTGTAATTACCTTAACAAGCTCCAGCTGTTTTTATTCTCAGAACTGATACTCCCTGATATACAGCTGCCTACCCCCTTCGTAAGTGCAGGTCCATAAATGAGCTTTTTTCTCTGTTCCCTCACCACAATCCAGATCTTTTGGGGAGTTACCAGTACAGTAACCATACCAGGAAGTACTTAATTTATTAAGCTACTGCTTTTCTTAATCTCAGTGGAGATATTTACTGATAAACAGTACCTACGCAGCATGTTCATGTCGTTCCTAAATGAGCTTTTATCTCTCTCCCCTCACCACAAATCAGATTCTTCTGAGGAGTTCCCAGTACATTATCCTTTCCCCTGTGTAATTACCTTAACAAGCTCCAGCTGTTTTTATTCTCAGAAGGTTTACTCCCTGATATACAGCTGCCTACCCCCTTCGTAAGTGCAGGTCCTAAATGAGCTTTTTTCTCTTTCCCTCACCACAATCCAGATTCTTTTGGGGAGTTACCAGTACAGTAACCATACCAGGAAGTACTTAATTTATTAAGCTACTGCTTTTCTTAATCTCAGTGGAGATATTTACTGATAAACAGCTACCTATGCAGCATGTTCATGTCGTTCCTAAATGAGCTTTTATCTCTCTCCCCTCACCACAAATCAGATTCTTCTGTGGAGTTCCCAGTACATTATCCTTTCCCCTGTGTAATTACCTTAACAAGCTCCAGCTGTTTTTATTCTCAGAAGGTTACTCCCTGATATACAGCTGCCTACCCCCTTCGTAAGTGCAGGTCCTAAATGAGCTTTTTTCTCTGTTCCCTCACACAATCCAGATTCTTTTGGGGAGTTACCAGTACAGTAACCATACCAGGAAGTACTTAATTTATTAAGCTACTGCTTTTCTTAATCTCAGTGGAGATATTTACTGATAAACAGCTACCTATGCAGCATTTTCTGTCGTTCCTAAATGAGCTTTTATCTCTCTCCCCTCACCACAAATCAGATTCTTCTGAGGAGTTCCCAGTACATTATCCTTTCCCCTGTGTAATTACCTTAACAAGCTCCAGCTGTTTTTATTCTCAGAAGGTTTACTCCCTGATATACAGCTGCCTACCCCCTTCGTAAGTGCAGGTCCTAAATGAGCTTTTTTCTCTGTTCCCTCACCACAATCCAGATTCTTTTGGGGAGTTACCAGTACAGTAACCATACCAGGAAGTACTTAATTTATTAAGCTACTGCTTTTCTTAAACTCAGTGGAGATATTTACTGATAAACAGCTACCTACGCAGCATGTTCATGTCGTTCCTAAATGAGCTTTTATCTCTCTCCCTCACCACAAATCAGATTCTTCTGAGGAGTTCCCAGTACATTATCCTTTCCGCTGTGTAATTACCTTAACAAGCTCCAGCTGTTTTTATTCTCAGAAGGATACTCCTGATATACAGCGGCCTACCCCCTTCGTAAGTGCAGGTCCTAAATGAGCTTTTTTCTCTGTTCCCTCACCACAATCCAGATTCTTTTGTGGAATTACCAGTACAGTAACCATACCAGGAAGTACTTAATTTATTAAGCTACTGCTTTTCTTAATCTCAGTGGAGATATTTACTGATAAACAGCTACCTATGCAGCATGTTCATGTCGTTCCTAAATGAGCTTTTATCTCTCTCCCTCACCACAAATCAGATTCTTCTGAGGAGTTCCCAGTACATTATCCTTTCCCCTGTGTAATTACCTTAACAAGCTCCAGCTGTTTTTATTCTCAGAAGTTTACTCCCTGATATACAGCTGCCTACCCCCTTCGTAAGTGCAGGTCATAAATGAGCTTTTTTCTCTGTTCCCTCACCACAATCCAGATTCTTTTGGGGAGTTACCAGTACAGTAACCATACCAGGAAGTACTTAATTTATTAAGCTACTGCTTTTCTTAATCTCAGTGGAGATATTTACTGATAAACAGCTACCTACGCAGCATGTTCATGTCGTTCCTAAATGAGCTTTTATCTCTCTCCCCTCACCACAAATCAGATTCTTCTGAGGAGTTCCCAGTACATTATCCTTTCCCCTGTGTAATTACCTTAACAAGCTCCAGCTGTTTTTATTCTCAGAAGCGATACTCCCTGATATACAGCTGCCTACCCACTTCGTAAGTGCAGGTCCTAAATGAGCTTTTTTCTCTGTTCCCTCACCACAATCCAGATTCTTTTGGGGAGTTACCAGTACAGTAACCATACCAGGAAGTACTTAATTTATTAAGCTACTAGCTTTTCTTAATCTCAGTGGAGATATTTACTGATAAACAGCTACCTACGCAGCATGTTCATGTCGTTCCTAAATGAGCTTTTATCACTCTCCCCTCACCACAAATCAGATTCTTCTGAGGAGTTCCCAGTACATTATCCTTTCCCCTGTGTAATTACCTTAACAAGCTCCAGCTGTTTTTATTCTCAGAAGGTTTAGTCCCTGATATACAGCTGCCTACCCCCTTCGTAAGTGCAGGTCCTAAATGAGCTTTTTTCTCTGTTCCCTCACCACAATCCAGATTCTTTTGGGGAGTTACCAGTACAGTAACCATACCAGGAAGTACTTAATTTATTAAGCTACTGCTTTTCTTAATCTCAGTGGAGATATTTACTGATAAACAGCTACCTATGCAGCATGTTCATGTCGTTCCTAAATGAGCTTTTATCTCTCTCCCCTCACCACAAATCAGATTCTTCTGAGGAGTTCCCAGTACATTATCCTTTCCCCTGTGTAATTACCTTAACAAGCTCCAGCTGTTTTTATTCTCAGAAGGTTTAGTCCCTGATATACAGCTGCCTACCCCCTTCGTAAGTGCAGGTCCTAAATGAGCTTTTTTCTCTGTTCCCTCACCACAATCCAGATTCTTTTGGGGAGTTACCAGTACAGTAACCATACCAGGAAGTACTTAATTTATTAAGCTACTGCTTTTCTTAATCTCAGTGGAGATATTTACTGATAAACAGCTACCTATGCAGCATTTTCATGTCGTTCCTAAATGAGCTTTTATCTCTCTCCCCTCACCACAAATCAGATTCTTCTGAGGAGTTCCCAGTACATTATCCTTTCCCCTGTGTAATTACCTTAACAAGCTCCAGCTGTTTTTATTCTCAGAAGCGATACTCCCTGATATACAGCTGCCTACCCCCTTCGTAAGTGCAGGTCCTAAATGAGCTTTTTTCTCTGTTCCCTCACCACAATCCAGATTCTTTTGGGGAGTTACCAGTACAGTAACCATACCAGGAAGTACTTAATTTATTAGCTACTGCTTTTCTTAATCTCAGTGGAGATATTACTGATAAACAGCTACCTACGCAGCATGTTCATGTCGTTCCTAAATGAGCTTTTATCACTCTCCCCTCACCACAAATCAGATTCTTCTGAGGAGTTCCCAGTACATTATCCTTTCCCCTGTGTAATTACCTTAACAAGCTCCAGCTGTTTTTATTCTCAGAATGGATACTCCCTGATATACAGCTGCCTACCCCTTCGTAAGTGCAGGTCCTAAATGAGCTTTTTTCTCTGTCCCTCACCACAATCCAGATTCTTTTGGGGAGTTACCAGTACAGTAACCATACCAGGAAGTACTTAATTTATTAAGCTACTGCTTTTCTTAATCTCAGTGGAGATATTTACTGATAAACAGCTACCTATGCAGCATGTTCATGTCGTTCCTAAATGAGCTTTTATCTCTCCCCTCACCACAAATCAGATTCTTCTGAGGAGTTCCCAGTACATTATCCTTTCCCCTGTGTAATTACCTTAACAAGCTCCAGCTGTTTTTATTCTCAGAAGGGATACTCCCTGATATGCAGCTGCCTACCCCCTTCGTAAGTGCAGGTCCTAAATGAGCTTTTTTCTCTGTTCCCTCACCACAATCCAGATTCTTTTGGGGAGTTACCAGTACAGTAACCATACCAGGAAGTACTTAATTTATTAAGCTACTGCTTTTCTTAATCTCAGTGGAGATATTTACTGATAAACAGCTACCTATGCAGCATGTTCATTCGTTCCTAAATGAGCTTTTATCTCTCTCCCCTCACCACAAATCAGATTCTTCTGAGGAGTTCCCAGTACATTATCCTTTCCCCTGTGTAATTACCTAACAAGCTCCAGCTGTTTTTATTCTCAGAAGGTTTACTCCCTGATATACAGCTGCCTACCCCTTCGTAAGTGCAGGTCCTAAATGAGCTTTTTTCTCTGTTCCTCACCACAATCCAGATTCTTTTGGGTAGTTACCAGTACAGTAACCATACCAGGAAGTACTTAATTTATTAAGCTACTGCTTTTCTTAATCTCAGTGGAGATATTTACTGATAAACAGCTACCTACGTAGCATGTTCATGTCGTTCCTAAATGAGCTTTTATCTCTCTCCCCTCACCACAAATCAGATTCTTCTGAGGAGTTCCCAGTACATTATCCTTTCCCCTGTGTAATTACCTTAACAAGCTCCAGCTGTTTTTATTCTCAGAAGGTTTACTCCCTGATATACAGCTGCCTACCCCTTCGTAATGCAGGTCCAAAATGAGCTTTTTTCTCTGTTCCCTCACCACAATCCAGATTCTTTTGGGGAGTTACCAGTACAGTAACCATACCAGGAAGTCCTTAATTTATTAAGCTACTGCTTT